>NW_019725012.1:378522-398717 GCF_002891405.2 Cryptotermes secundus | reverse complement strand
TCACAGATGGCGGTAAGGTTGTCAGCCTTACGCGCCGGCCGCGCTTTACTCCCCAGGAAAATTATTTAATTAATTCCTGGTACTAATTTGTATTAGAGGCCGAGTAAACCCCAGGGCCTAGTGCGGCTGGAAGGAGTAGGTCAACTGAAAATAATCCAATGACCTCATCGGGAATTGAACCTGTGAAGATTTAATATATATAATATAAAATATAAATTTACAGTTTTATGGTAAAATTATTCAATCATGAAAGGAGAACAAAATGTCCGGAATAAATAACATGGACAATAACCAGACAATATGCCAATAACTTACGAAAAAATAACTTTATGAAATTTTGTGTAAAACCCGTTGAATTGGTAATAAATTATTCGAATACCGTATACAGTAGTAAGTAACATTAAAATTCATCTTCCGTAGAAACCTAAATGTTCTCTCAAGGAATTCAGAACCGCTACAAATATGAAAATCTCTCTCATGTTATAAAGTATGAAGTGGGGCTACATAAATATATGCATTTTTATCCACATACAGAAAAAGCTGTGTATCTCACTTCGTGGTACTGAGACTTCCTCGATCATGTAATTATAAAAAAGAAATGGAGGCTCATCAGCACATCGACATAAGCTCGTAGTCAGTATCTTGAGTGCTTCAATGCTGTTTACGTCCGTACAATAATTTCTCTAAAACCTATTTCACTATTGTTCTCTTGTCCATGCCTTAGTATTTCAAGCCTTTCTTCTCTTTGAGTTTCAGAACAAAAATTTTATATTCCCCTCTTGTGTCTCAGATACATTCAACGTTCCTCGCCCCTGTCCAAATTATATTAGAACGACTCAACTCCTTGGAGATAGTAACAGTCGCTTTAAGGTAAAAAAGGTAAAGGTATCCCTGTAACAGGGCGTGAGGGCCCATAGGGTTGAGACATCGAGGCTCCCATATTTTCTCTAGACAATCGGCTCACAGATGGCGGTGTGGTTGTCAGCCTTACGCGCCGACCGCCCTTTACCCCCCCCCCCCAACAGGAAGATTCCTGGTACTCATTTGTGTTAGAGGCTGAGTCGACCCCAGGGCCATAGTGCGGATGAAAGGATTTTGTCAATTGAAAAACTCCACCTTAACGGGACTCGAAGCCGAGACTTTCCGGCTTATAGCACAGTACCTCAAACAACCACGCTACAGCGTGCCACGGAAAAAAAAAACAGCTTGAGAACCGCTGCGTTAGATTACATTTATGTGGCACCTGGCCTTAACCGTGTCTACACAATAAAAATGTGTAAATGGACAATTTCATGTAAAACTGACCCGTGCCATGACAGGCCACTTATTATGGTCTTTGTATATACGCAACATGGGGAAATGTTAGACGTGGTATGCATATATGGCTGGTTAGGAGTATTTTTCTCTCTCTCTCTCTCAGATGCGGTCCGTGTATTTGTTTATCTTTCAAAATGACCACCGAAACCACCCCATGAAGGCACTACCAATACGTAAGCAAACCGGTGCGTGACGCAAAGATGTGAACGTATGGAGTGGGGGAAGAGCTAGTAGATCAAACTTCAGAATCTCCTCTCTGCAGCTTGTGTCACCACATGCGCGGAAAATGTGCGCAGTAGTTCTATGCGTTGTCTGGATTCTTTGTGCCATTCTTGGCATACCAAAATCAGAGTTACTCTTCATATTTACGGACCAAATACCGTCCTAATTTCCACCAAACTCGCTGAGAAGGCGTCCAACTTTCCCTCTGGTGAGTACTTTCATATTTCAATATAATTTTCATACATTACATAAAGTGTTTTCGCAGAAATAGCGATAGAATGCTAGCAATGTGATCACGATTCCTCCAATACTTTACATACTTGTCATGTTTGCCACTACGAACTTCCGGCGACGGAGGATTGAGTTTACGTACCAGTGAGTTGTGACAAAACATGGATTTCAGGCATGTCAAACTAACCTACAGAAAACGCAACGTGCAGTTGTTTATTGATCGTGGTGTTATGTATGGTCAGAGGGAGTTAAGTGTGGTAAATGGCAATAATGTGAATGCGAGGTTAGTGGACTACTGCAGGAAGCACATCGGGTTGTGTCTGATACGAAATGAAATCTGATCGATTTGTAAAGTATCAGCAACTTAAGAATTATTATCAAACTATTTAATGAATAATAACGTACCTGTGTATAAGTGTTTGAAGTCTGCATATGTTTCGTGATCATTGGGGTTAAGTTGATTAATCCGTTTTTTTCGTATGTTCTCAATTTGCGTGAAAAATACCTGGACAAATAGAAGAAATTGATGAATTTTTTGTAAAGGAAGTTCTGTTTGCAATAATTTGGCAGTTTGTCTGTGGAAAGTGTGTGGTGTTATTGGCTCCGACATCTTTGTAGATTGAACATAAAACAGGCAGAAACAGGTATGTAACAAGGTGTTAATAATTACAATGCCTTCAGTAATTAAAATTATTTCAAGATGATGGTGTATAATATTCACAGTGCGGTGTTCTGTTTCCTTAATTAGCTACCACCAAAGCTGTTTCAGTGCTAAAATTTAGAACAGTTTGTGCAGATGGTGTGAACGAATAGTGGAAAAGGAAATATTGAAATAGTAAGAGATTACGTGTGTAATTTCTGTCCTAAATTGCAGCATTAAACAATCGTAAAACTCTGACGCATAACGAATAAACGTGTTAAATTGGTTGAAACATAATAACTTAAAATTATAAGTAATATTAAAATATAAATACGCAGTTGTTCATCTGTTGCACCCTCTCTGTGTTACTTTGATAGAATTCGTAGATATACAACCGTCACACAAACTTATTATTACGCCTCATTTGTGTCTTATTGTTGCGGTTCGAGAGAACAGTAATCATTTAAGTAGGTAGATTCGAAGATGCATAGGTATTCTGTTGGCTGACGTTTACATTCCATCTAAAGTACCGACCAAGTAACAGGATAGTAATTAAAATTGAAAATCAAAAGAAAGAAAATGGGTAATAATTGAGGGTTGATGTAGTGAAGTGCGAGGAACCAGTATTATTTGTGAAGAGTTACATCTTCTGAGATATAACGCCGTGTAGTCCGTTAAAGGCGTTGTGGACCAGAAGATAACCCACCTATGTGAGAAGAACCTTAAATCTTAC
This sequence comes from Cryptotermes secundus, assembly GCF_002891405.2. NCBI lineage: Eukaryota > Metazoa > Arthropoda > Insecta > Blattodea > Kalotermitidae > Cryptotermes > Cryptotermes secundus. The sequence goes on along the minus strand of NW_019725012.1, from coordinate 395,574 downwards.
ATAGCAGTATTTGTGTTTTGTGTATAGAAGAATTAAAAATATATAAATGGATTGTTTCAGACGCCTGAAACATTTGAAACAGTTCAGAAACGGAAGGGTCGTGTTGGTTCGAGATATTCGTGGCACTTAACTGACGCGTACCGCTGTGAGTTCGTTGGCGTACATAAGAGTTGTAGCAAGCACAGCTGTTGCTATGAGCAGAGAGACCAATGCACAAACCGATGCATGGCTTCATTGCCTTGTTACCGGAAGGGTAGGGCTGATAATTGCAGAGAAGTTTGTATTCATACATTTGTTTACCAAGAATTTGTTACTGTAGAGAATAGAAATGAAAATATAAAAATCTATTAAGAATAACTTTCAGTGGACGAACGGTGCTCAGTCTAATACGAGAAAAGCGCTGGTGTGAAATTACTATCAGGGCATGGTTTACAGTTTTTGGGGTGAGGGATATCAGTAACAACAGAATTTGGTTATGATATTTTTTGTTAGTGTTTATTTCATTTTATTATAATAACTAAAAATGCAATTATCAAGTCAAGGAGGATGAGGTGGGCAGGGCGTGTAGCACGAATGGGGGAGACGAGGAATGCGTATAGGATATTGGTGGGAAAGCCAGAAGGAAAGAGACCACTGGGAAGACCAAGGCGTAGGTGTGTGAACAACATTAAAATGGATTTTAAGAGACATAGGATGGGGTGGTATGGATTTGTTTGATCTGGCTCAGGATAGGGACCAGTGGAAGGCTCTTGTGAACACGGTAATGAACCTTCGGAGTCCATAAAATACTTGAAAATTCTTGAGTAGCTGCAGAATTGGGGGCTCTTCCAGAAGGGCTAAGCCCCATTAGTAAGTAAGTAAATAAAAATGCATATACCAAAATTTTCGTGATTGTGAAGAAGCAGATATCGGAATAAAATCTTCGGGGATTTATTTCTGTTTTGTGGAGGCTTCGGGGCCGACCGGTCGCCTCACCCACCAAAATCTGGCCCATATTATTCTATTCCTTTTTTAAGTGTTGGTATTTTAAATTTGGCCGTTGATCGGGTTAATTAATAGAGACATAACATATTCGGCCATCTGAGGACATCGTCAAGTGGTAATACCGGAGATCCTTACGTTAAGACTCCCGTTTTGCGAACGGTTGAGGATTTTCATTTCAATAAGTGTACACGTGTTTATACGTATTTTCGTCACAGAATCCGTCTTCGGTAACAAAACCTTGTCCGAGAAAGTGAGTTTCATGCTTTGCTAGAACTCACGACGAATAGTTACCAGATTTAAAGCCTCTCACTTCTTCTGTGCATAGGAAAAAAGTTAATGGTTTCAATCAGCTCTGCTCTGTAGGCAGTTGATCCTTCGAAACTCACCAATACAACAGCCAGCACTAAAAACTCTTGGAACTTCAGCACAGTGTAGGCCTTCACGTCAGATCTATATGAGCAGAGGGAATTATTAGAATGATTAAGTCAAGGAGGATGAGGTGGGCAGGGCATGTAGCACGAATGGGGGCGAAGAGGGATGCATATAGGATATTGGTGGGAAAGCCGGAAAGAAAGGGACCACTGGGAAGACCAAGGTGTAGGTGGGTGGACAATGTTCAAATGGATCTTAGAGAGATAGGATGAGATGGTATGGATTGGATTAATCTGGCTCAGGATAGGGGCTAGTGGAGGGCTCTTGTGAACACGGTAATGAACCTTCGAGATCCATAAAATACTGGGAAGTCCTTGAGTAGCTGCACAGTTGGCGGCTCCTCAAGAAGGGCTCAGCTCTGTAAGTAAGTAAGTAAGATGGAATNTAAAAAAAATTTAAAGAGGGAATTGTTGGATTCCCTACAAATTTGTGGGCAAATTTCAGCCTAAGTTTTTGTTTTTATTATTTTTATTATTAAGGAAGGTCCATGAGAGACCGGGGGGAGGGGTTTGAATTGATTAAGACAGATCAGCACGTGATGTAAAAATGATGTGGAATAAATACCATAAAGTAAAACAGAATCTGTGTTCGACGTTAGGGGGGGGGATTGGTCTAAAAGTAAACGCCGAAGATGCTATGGATGTGTCCATATCTCATCACCAAAGAGGAGAAGGGGGAGACAGTAACAGGTAAACATTACGTTAACGAAGAAATTAAGAGCAGATTAACTTCTGGCAGTGCTTGCTGTCACTCATTTCAAGATGCTATGCCTTTCCGGACGGCAGACGAACAAAGTAAAATGCCCAGAATATAATTTTACCGATTGTGCATGGGCGTGAAACTACATATATGTCAATAAGGGAAGAAGAATGCTAGCAGGTGTATGAGAACTGGGTGCTTCAAGGAAGGGAGAAAGCAACAGCAGGAGGCCGGAGCAGACTTCATAATGGCTATCTCCACAATTCGTACTTTTCTGCAGATATTAATATCTCTGTATGGCTTATCAGCTCCGGTCTAGAAAACCGAAATTAACGGCCGTGGGGATCCGTTGCGCTGACCGCGTGACACCCTCTATCCGCAAAAGTTGGCACTAACTTCGCCGACAATCGGAGGTCGCTCGGTCGGTATGGTTCGTTTGCGGACTACAGGCCACGGAGTTTGTTTTGTTTGTATGGCTTTACAGGCCTTTTTGTTGGACCTTGGCCGTTTTTTTTTCAGTTTCTTAATCCTATACACATTCGGTAGGACTCTTGGACGGGGGATCAGCCCGTCTCAAGGCCGCTACCTACACACAGAATAAACTGACACAGACATTAATGCTTTGAGTGGGATTCGAACTCAACATCCCAGCGTTCGAGCGAGCGAAGACGGTTCATGCCTTACACCACGCGGCAGCTGTGATCGGCCCGCCATGTATTAGGGTAATCAAATCCAGGAGGATAAGATAGACGGACCATGTTGCACATATGCAAGAAATATGCGCGTAATTTTAATGGGATAATAACGACGAGAAGAGACGAGCCCATTTAGGAGACACGTTTAGACTGGAGGTTAATATTTAAACACACCTTAGTTAACTAGAATATGCAGTAGATTCATCTGGCATAGGATAGACACCAGTATCGGGATATTGTGAAGAAGTTAAAATTTTTTTAAGCACGTCTTTATCGTCATTACGTTTTTTTTCACTTATGTAATAAAATCATCTGGTAAAACTATATTTTAAAATTTGCGTATATGAAATCATCTATAACAGAAGTTAAAAAATACGGTAAATGTTAAAATATAGTTGTGTCTGATGGTTTTATTACGTTAACTTCACAGTAATGAACCTTAGAGTTCCATAAAAGACGGGTAGTTTATTGATAACAAGAGCTACTGTTTTTTATTTTTTATGCCCAACGGAATTACTTCTTATTTTTAACCTCGTTTCTGGTTTGATATTTTCAGGATGCGAATTGCAGAACGAAATCTGTTTGGATGTGTAAACAGACAATAGCGGATTTTTCCTAACTGATTTTAATGACATTTTGAATTATATTGCAGAAATTATCAATTAAAACATCTAATTGAATACCAGAGGATTCGTTGCGCTGACCATTCGACACCATCTGTCCGCAAAAGTTGGCACTAACTTCGCCGACAAGCGGCGGTCGCTCGGCCGGTATAGTTCGCTTGCAGACTAAAACCACGGTTTTTTTTTTAATTGAATACCAGACAGAAAATGTCTCAAAATAAAAGTTTGGAGTCGCTGAAAGACTTTTTCTTGTTGCACCACCCAGAAAGTATTTATGAGGAGTGGAGGCAGAAGTCCCCATTCTAAACCTCTCTGACGGAAGGGATCGAGTGATCATCACAATGTGGCCGCCCGACCCTCGTGTGAAGCATATAAAATTTCATTTTAATAAAACGTATCTCTCTCTCATGTCGAGTTAATAACAAATGGTGGACAACTGGAAAGTGCTAAGTTGATTCTAAAGGGATCTGACGACGGTGTATAACACAGAATTGCTGGGTTTTCGGACATTTTCATTCGTCCGGTATTCTAGAAAATAGAAAACACGACGTTTCGGAAACGATCTGTTTCCGTCCTCAGGTGAGGGGGGAAAGACAATCAGTTGAGCCCCTTAGAAAGAGTTAATTTCAGTCATTGGTCCAGTGATTTTAAAAAAATTCGAATAGTGGGGGTGGAGTCCAACTGTCCACTCGGCACGGCGGCCACTGATTGGCCTATTGTAGCCTGCCCCGGGTGATTATGATGATGGAGAATTTGGTGGAATGAAAATTGGCTGGGGAAACCGAAGTACTCGGAGAAAACCCGCCCCAGCGCCACTTTGTCCACCACAAATCCCACTTGACCATACCCGGGATCGAACCCGGGCCGCTGCGTTGGGGAGCCAGCGACTAACCACTTGAGCTATGGCTCGACCTCACTGGTCCAGTGATTATAAATTAAGATGGAGGAAGTCCCATTCAGTTCCTACCATAAGATTCTTCGTTAAGTTTCGCGTGTCTGCAAAATTATTGTCGATTGTTGGGCAGTGTTCGTTTTGTGTTTGGAAATTCACTGTTGAATGCTGAAAGATACAAATTAGGAAATGTATGCATAGCATACCTCGAAAGCCATAAGATTTGGGGGGACGATTTTATTTTATTTCTGTAAAAATTTTGTTCGAAACCTTTTTTCGCTGCGATAAATATTAACCGTTTGCCCGCTATTGTAGTCCGATTATGACCAAAATTGGAATGTATCGATAAATTCTATCGAAACTCCCCAGTATCAAATATCATGAAAATTATTTATCGGTTCTCCGTACAGACTGGCGGACTGAGCGAATTTAATAGGCCCTCCCTAGGGTTGAGAACGCCCCTGGAAACTGTGAAAACAGATCAATGCCCACGCCCCATTCATCCTTGTTAATTTTTTGGTGAAAGAACTTCATCTGTATCGTTTAATTTTTCGTACGTGAAATCGTGAAAGTGACCACCTCTTTGTTCGATTGATCAAGAGTTCCTGGCTACAGATCCAGAGGTCCTGGGTTCTTTTCCCGGCGCTTCAAGATTTTCTGAGAAATTGTGTGTCTGGAACGGGGTCCACACAGCCTCGTGAGGATACCTGAGGAGCTATTTCAAGGAAATAGCAGCTCCGGTCTACAAAACCGAAATTAACGGCCGTGGGGATCCGTTGCGCTGACCACGCGACACACTCTATCCGCTAAAGTTGGCACTGACTTCGCCGACAAGCGGCGGTCGCTCGGTCGGTATAGTTCACTTGTGGAGTAAAGCCACGGAGTTTTGTAATCGTGAAAGTAATTATCTCTCTGTAAAACACACTGATTATGTTAATGAGTATTATATTGCATGGAAAATATGGCATGAAATTTCCCTAATAATAGCTAGAGGAGTGAACCGGTTGTCAGTTACTGTAGGCAGTGGAATCAGTGCTCGCGTGAACACAAAAATAAGTTTTGTATGTAACAGAGGAAGGAGTTTTACTCTGCGTATTTATATTAGGGCTATATCATTTTATTTCAGTTGACGTTAAGAATAAACACTGTATATTTCGAGTTGTGTTGGGCGCGGTCGTCTAATTTGTTTGCTGTCTTGTGTATGTCTTGAGGGATTTCGATAAGTTCGGCGTAGGAGGTCTGCACTAAGACCTTTTACATACGAAGCGACCTTGGACGCACCTCCACGTTGTACATTTATATCTTTTATACTTAATGAAACCGTTCTTAGTGTGGCGGACAGCTGACCATTACAGAAAGTGGCGTGATCTTAGTGATGCAGCTATATTGCCTTCTTGCGTAAAGATCCTAAAACCTGTATATTTGATTTTTAATTATGTCTGTGTACCACTGCTGCCAGAAACCGGGGGAGACAGTACCGCTGTCACCACTTTTACCAACTAGCTCAGGGATGGTGAAGTTTTTTGCAGCTTTGTGCCAGATTTACGTCAGAAGTTACCAATAAGAAGTGGCACTAGCTTTGTCCGTTGTTCCAGTACCGCTTAGTGAACTTAATGAGTTGTCTACTGCGGGGTATTGTTAGGCACTTCTTACATTCTAATCTAATAGGACGTATGTGACTCTAACAGTGGCACTGACTGAANTCCCAGAAGACTGCTTTCTTCATAGTCACCGCCGTGAAAGTCTCAAATCTGAATTCATTTAGTTAGAGAGACCGCTTCCTGAATTTGACTTTCAGAATTTTGGAGTTCAAAATAATCGACAAGATAATACGAGTAGGACATTGTGTTTTCTTATAGTTGTCTCTCCCGGGATGACCATAATTATTGGTTTCGGAATTGATACAGAAGTAACAGAAAACATGTAGACCCATCTTCAAACAAAAACTCCGTAGTTTTAGTCCGCAAGCGAACTATACCGACCGAGCGACTGCCGCTTGTCGGCGAAGTTGTGTCACGTGGTCAGCGCAACTAATTCACACGGCCATTAATTTCGGTTTTCTAGACCGGAGCCGCTATTTTGTTGAAATAGCTCCTCAATTAACCCCACGACGCTGAGTGGACCTCGTTCCAGATCCAGTACTTCTCAGAAAATTTGGCAGCGCCGGTATCGAACCCGGACCTCTGGGTCTGTAGCCAGGTACTCAGACACACACACACACACAAAACGAATTATGCCTTGGAGAACTGTAGGGGTTATCAAGTGGTTCCAGATGTTAATATTGTCGAAACATGTAGTCACTGATGCTAGCCGATATTACAGTCGCTGCAAATTATCATTGTCCTGGACAATGTAGAGCCCATGTCTGTGTTCTTGTTTTGTGAACAAAATTGCTGCACTGTTGGGCTTGCAATGTCTTATGTTCGGAACTTTGTGCTACAGGTATGTTGCGGCTATGTTTCCGCTTTGACCCACCTACCATTTAGAAATGTTCCAGACCGCCTCTGTGGTCTAGTTGTCAGAGTTCCTGGCTACAGATCCAGAGGTCCCGTGTTCGATTCCCGGCGTTACAAGATTTTCTGAGAAGTATTGAGTCCGGAACGGGTCCCACTGAGCCTCGTGAGGATAATTGAGGAGCTATTTCAAGGAAATAGCGGCTCCGGTCTAGAAAACCGAGATTAACAACCATGGGGATCCGTTACGCTGACCACATGACACCCTCTATCCGCTAAAGTTGGCACTAACTTCGCCGACAAGCGGCGGTCGCTCGGTCGGTATAATTCGTTTGCGGACTACAGGCCACGGAGTTTGTTTTTGTCCAAGATTTGTCCTGTGCTCCAATTCAGATTTCCGGCTTAGCTGTAGGCGAACCGGAATTTTTCTGTTATTTGGTTTGCATAGTTTGAAAAGAAGGCAAAGAAAAAGAAGATAAAATTACCGGAAAAGGTGTAAGTCCATTAACCTAAAAAAATCTTATATCGTAATTGCTGCTATAGCCCTACTTCCATCATGTACGTTTCCTCTGCAAGCCGTTTTATTTATTTATTTTTCCCAGAAATTTGATGGAAGTTGATATAGCGTCCTGTATAAAGTAGGGTTTGTATTTGATCGAAAAACCCTCAGCATTATAGTCACATGACAGTTTTCTCATTCAGATCTGTAATGTCGAAGGTGTGCACCGTTAGACAGGATCTCTTAAGTTATTCACGAAGAAACCACATGTTAAGACGAATGTACTATATAAATTTAGCTTAACGTCCGTCAATATTCCAACACTTTTCATTATGTTGTATTTTAGCGTCCTGTTGCACTGATTTTCATATCATATATCATGGATTGCAACACTTGTTTATTCACTATTTAATTTTAATTTTAGTTTAACATTATACACTTTGACACTACATGTTTCGGCCCCAAACCGCCATATTCAGGTGTCCTGATATGTTACAAATATTTTATGAAATTATGTTAAAACTGCTACACTGTCTTAGTCCGTGTTAAAATCACACGCTGTAGTTCTCTTATCAAGGCAAAACCAGATAAAATCCTTTAAGTTTCTATTATACCCACGTTATTTCACCTCATACAGGGTGTCGTTCATTCATAAATGTATGTCTGTCCAGGGTGTTTTGTTTCGGCAGCGTGCCCCTCACGTTCGTAGCCTACTTTTTCAGTTATGACTGCCGCGTGCCACTGGTTTGCGTGTTTCCTCCACAGCGTGTGGTGTTGACGGACGATAAATACACGGACGTTAAGTTAAACAGTTGCAACAAGATACTGAAATAAAGAAGTATAAATTTAGATAAAACTGGGATCTCTTTCGGAAACTAACATCTTTGACATTTATTGTACTGGTTCTCCCCCAACCCCTACCCGACATTCATATCAGTCCAGCAGGCTGGACGACTGAGAGATCAGAATTCGAGTCTCGGTAGGGTAAGAATTTTCTCTTCTCAACGTCGCCCAGACCGGCTCTGGGGCCCACGCAGCTTCCTACCCAATGGGTACAAGGGGTTCTTTCGCCCGGGGGTAAAGCGGCCGGGGCCTGAAGCTGACCATTCACCTCCTACTAGTGACGAGGTCAAGAAAACGTCAGTCTTACTTCCACGCCCCCATTCTCCTTCATGGCATAGTGCTGAATTAGTTAAGCACAGGGACAGCTTTACTACTTACAGTTTTCTTTAAATCTGTGTACGTGTGTTTTCTTGATCTATGTATATTCCTTCTTTGGCTCAGAACGTATGAAAAATAGTTACAGGAACAGGGCAGCGATTCCAGGCTCGTGGCAGAAATGAGTGTTTATGGACGGAGTTTGGATTAAGTGAATAGATCTGTTGACCAGTTACAGGTCATCACTACAAGCAACTATAACACTGATGCTGATTTCCACACTAAATCTTCTCAGTATACTTTCACTATTTACTTGGTAACAGCTCTCAACAACGGCTATTCCTCTGCAACGTCTTCACTAGACACTTCCGTTGCCCGCTGGTTAACACTCCACAACTGAGCCCTCAGCTGCACTGCAGTCGAGTCAGTATAGTCTCGGAGCGGATACACAGAGAACGCCGCTTGCAACACCTCTTCTATTGTTCCGTGCGGGTATTACTTAGCAACTGCTGTTTCTCTGACTCAACAGTTCTTGCTTTGAGCAAATGCGCCACAATATTTATATTAAAATACAAATTTATGTCCTTTCATAATTGATTTGGATTTAACTGGCTGATGGAGTGTCATGCTCAGTGACGTATTTTTTGTGCTGTTGCCAGAGAGTTCACTTGTTATATGATTAACCGTGATCTACTGTAGTTTATACGCTGTCGATTAACTTCGTCATTTTGTTAGTACCGAAACGAGTTTTTTTCCCTCTACGCCCTTGTTTTCTTTCCCTATCTTCAAGTCGGCTGATGCAAACAAGTACAAGTTGTGCTAGATTTATTAAAAACCGTGTAAGAGATGAGGTTTCCACTGTCGCCTCTTTTTTTTTTTTAATTGCTAGTGGGGTGGGACCAAGTCCCTTGTACTGCTGCCACATCTGGCGTGTTGTACCAGCCCCAGATGATAGGTGAGGGTGATTGTGGAGCAATTGGTGGAATGAAGATTGGCAGGGGAAACCGAAGTACTCGGAGAAAACCTGCACCAGCGCCACTTTGTCCACCACAAATCCCACTTGACCAGACCCGGGATCGAACCCGGGCCGCCGCTTTGGGAAGCCAGCGACTAACCGCTTGAGCTATGGCGCGGCCCTAGTGTCGCAAGTAAGTAGAATGTAGTGTTTTCGGGTATGACACCGTGGATATCAACGTTTCGGAGGAACCTGCTGCCTCCATCTTCAGGGTGGAAAATATTGTTACATGTGGCCTAACTTACCATTCACGATCATTTTTATACATCTAGTTGTATAGGGTCGGAACAGTGAGATTGAAATGTTGTTGATTAACCAAAGAAACAAGCGAAGAACAAACCATTCGTGGTAAAACAAGGAACTCAAACAAGATTTTGATTTTGTTAGACTTATCTAGTTGAGAGACTGCTATTAGAATTGATCATAGAAAATTGGTTGTAAGGATATGAATTTGATTGAAATGGCTTGAAGTAGGGTCGGTTACTGTGGCGAGTTTTCTTTTTTAATGGCAGTTTCTAACCTTTGGGTTCCGTATCAGTAACAAACGAATACTTACCGACTATTGAAGAGGATAAACTTATTCGTAATCTTGAAGTTTCTAAATATTAAGACGACGGTTCTTAAGTGAAGTCAGTTATACAAGTTTGATTCTAAATTATTGTCGGAGTTTCTATGGCCTATAATTTTCAAACCGGGAACAACAAAATAGAACTGTTTACGGAATATAAACGTGTAACTCAAAACGTTTTAATATCTGCCAAATAAAACATTTTGACTTACCTTTCCGTATTCCATAAGCAGTTTTATATTATTGTTTCCGGTTTGAAAATTATAGGCCACGGAAACCCCGACAATAATTTAGAATCACTTTGTATTCATGAATAATGCAACATAGCAGGTAGACATATTTAAGGCGTAACTGCGGTTTGTTTCAGTCATGGGAATAGTTTCCTTGTTTGCCGTCAATAAACTCTATACTTCTGGGCTTATGTGTTTTGATACGTTCGGTGACTGAACCACGGAATTATTATGTAGCAGTGAACTGTAAACGCAGATAAATTGTTTTCTATTTTTTAAAGCTGAGAACCGTCAACTTTAATCGTCTTATGACGCATACGTTCCTTATGAAATTTTGAGAAGTAGAACACTTGGTTTATGTGCAGGTTTGGTAGGGGGGAGATTGGATATATATTGAGATGGAAATTAAGTCTTATGGCGGCCGCACACCAACTGCGTCAAGACAAGCATCAAGACATGAGATAAAAGACGCAGTCTTGCTTCATTCGTGATTCGTCAGCATCATGACTTAGACCGGTGTTCGGCGGTTTTCATAATCTCGTTTCAACTGTGCCCCTTTTCTTTGCGTCATGTCGCAGACATCGTGCCTTGACGCATGCCGGTGTGCGGCCTACCTTTGGTTACGTGTTTTCAGAATACTGAAATAAAGAACACTTTTATGACGATTAGTGAAACAGCAGCCACACACCAGTCGTAAAGTAGCAGGGCGGGCACGCAATACTCCATTTAACAGTAAAATCAGTATATTTCCCCGAATAAGGTAGACTTTCTCATGTGTCAGACGGACAGGTCTGAGGGGAGGTAGCCTTACAGGATGAGTGGAAGATCAAACTTAAAGCAGGTAGGTTGCATGGTGCCAGAGGCCCTGTGTCCACAGTTATCTTTAGAAGACTTCAGCAAGCAGAGAGCCACAGCTATTTCTGGGAGGAAGCGACTGAGCAGACACATGCAGCAGCGGGATAGTCTCCGCCTCAAAAGCTCAAATTAAAAGCAGAACAGAGTTCAACTGAAGCCACGTAGCCAAGGCTATTGTCTCTAAATTCACGAACAGCCATGTTGTATGAAACGATTAAGGAACAAGTAAACATAAAGAGCCCGTCACGGTAGCCGAGCGGTCTAAGGCATGTACTGTCTTCGCTAGCTCGGAAGCCGAGATCGTGGGTTCGGATCTGTTTCCTGTGAGGTACGAACTGAATTCTTATATATTATTCTTATACACTGCCGGTCACAGTAGCCGAGCGGTCTAAGGCATGTACTGTCTTCGCTAGCTCGGAAGCTGGGATCTCGGGTTCGAATCCCACTCAGAGCGTGGATGTTTGGTGTGTATGTGCTTTTTTCTGTGTTTGTGTTGAGGCCTTGCGACTAGCTGATCACCCGTCCAAGGAATCCTACCGTCTGTAAACAAGATCAGTGAAACTGAGAAATCAGCTCTCTGCTCCAAAGTGGGAGCGAAAGGAGAAAAAAAAACTCTAAAAATGTTATGTAGACTAGTAGACATCAAAACATGGCACCTGCTGTTTGAAAGGGACCCCGCCATAAGTGCATAATAGGCAGGGTAATGTGATCTTGAGAATACAGTAAGCATTGGGATTAACGGAGCATGCGCGTAAGGGAGAAAAACTAATTGTACGCAAAGTTTTGATTGTGAGACTTAAAAGGAAAATTCCCCCTGGGAGACTCAAGCATAGATTGAAGGACAATCTGAAAATAGATGTCAGAGAAATAGTGAGGGCTTGGATTGAATTCAACTACGTAGTTGATAATAGGGTACACTGACAGGTTTTTTCTCAGTGAGTCATTGCGTTACACAAAAACGGAGCGTTTCTTGATCAGTTAAGCTTCGAAGGATTAAGAAGAGCCCCGCACCGTGGTATTAAAGTTGTGAAGAGAATTAGAATTCAGCACCGTAGTTTTTTGGAGCACTATGCTACAAGACGGAAGGTCGCGAGTTCTAATCCCGATGCTGTGAATTTTTTTTTTGTATTTACTTAATCATTCCAGCCGTACTATGACCCTGGGGTCGACTCAGCCTCTAACAGAATGAGTACCAGGAACCTTCTTGGGGGGTAAAGGGCTGCCGGCGCGTAAGGCTGACCTCACCGCCATCTGTGAGTAGATTGTCTAGAGAATGTGGGAGCCTCGACGTCTCACAACCCTGTTGGCCTCCACGGCCTGTTACAAGGACAGCTTTACCTTTACCTTACCACCTGAATAGAAATTCGGAATGTTACCGCTACAGTAGCCTGCTCGCCAGGACGGGAGAATGTACGTACTTACTAAACTTGCTCGCTTGTATTGCACTTGCATTTACTGTCGATAAAAAGCCCTGAGCCACTTCGGTGTGCCCACACACTTATTTTGTAAATCTCTATTCATATGTTTTCCTTCCATCGTCCTGCGTCTCCAAAATATTTTAATTTAACGGCAAAAATTTTATGTGCATCACTCGTTTCCATTACATGTATTGCCTATCCCGTCAGATTTTCGGGGCCAACATTTTCTATGCATTACTCGCCTGTACCATGTACCCATCTCTTTCCCCTTTTAATCACTCCAGTTTATTTATTTTTTCGTGAATAATGTAAAATGTGAAACTCCTCATATCATTCTTTTGTCTGCCACCATATTGATTCCTCTGTTAAGTCCAAGTTTTCTTTCTTCGCATAATCTGCGTTTCGGACTTATGTATTGTTACGTGATGGAGTGGCTATAGACGGGGTTTGGATTGGTAATTGGATTCATTAAACACTTACAGAGCATAACCACAAGTAACTATAGAGCTATTGCTAATTCACACACTCTGCAGTTCACTACAGCACGTACTAAGTCTTCGGAGTCTGCCATATCGTCACAAACTGTTGTCTGGTAACGGCCTCTAACACCGTAGGTTCCTCAGCTCCGTCTCTCACGGTGTTGTCGCTTGCAGATTTACTTATACTTCTTCAACCCTGAAGATGGGGGCGATACGTTCCTCCGAAACGTCGGTTAACACCACATATACACGGTGCCAAATCCCAGAAGACTGCTTTCTTCATAGTCACCGCCGTGAAAGCCTCAAATCTTACAAGAAAAAAAATGTCTGTGTGAACATACTTTTGATTTGTCATTGACATGTCTAAATATTAGAACATTGCTACATTTCTGGATTGCGATTTTGACCCCCACTCTGATGACGAGGCTTGAACAAACGTAGATTCCCCCTTCGTTAACGTCCGAACATGTCTAATAGAGTCTGTTTTTTGTGTGGATTTTTTTTTCGCCCATCAAATTAAACCATGATTAGAAAACCGATCAGAAGACGATATGCCCCACTCAATTCCAGTAGCACTTGATTTTTTTTTTTTTTTGAGGGGGGGGGGGTGTCTTCACAGATGGCGTGTCTAAAGCAAATTGAAAAGCAGTGACGATGAAACGTGGCTGTTCGGATCAACATGAATTGGAAATAAATGACAGATGTTTAAATCCCTGGACTTCACTTTACGTTTTGTTTAAACGTGTTTTAATTAACCTAACTACAGAGTGTTTTATCTAATTTAAGAGTAGAGGCCTGTTGTCAGAGTTCCTGGCTACAGATCAAGAGGTCCCGAAGTCCTGAGGTTCACTTCCACATGTCGCCCAGATGAGTTATGGGGCCCACCGAGCCTCCTATCTAATGGGTACCGGGGGCTGTTTCCCTGAGGATAAAGCGGCCGGAGCGTGAACCTGACCACTAACCTCTAATTAGTGCCCAGGTAAAGAAAACATGAATCTATATAACCATCCCCCATATACCTTCTTGGCATAGTGCTTAATTAGTTAGGCTCTGGCACAGCTTTACCTTTTACCTTATTAGTTTACGTTCATTAGAAGTGATTTTACGTGGACTTTTCATTTTAGTCTTTGGACCAGAATAGTGTACCGATAAAGGATTTCAGATTATGTTACGGCAGGGTTTGTTGTACTTTTTTTCCCCCCCTTTGGCGCTACAGCCCCAGTTTGGGCCTAGGCCTACCTCCATGTAACTCTCCGTTTCACTTCGGTTTACTAGATCTTAGACATTCAGTAGGACTCTTGCGCGGGTGATCAGCTCGTCGCAAGGCCTCTACCTGTAGACAAACACAAACATTGAACATCCATGCTCTGAGTGGGTTTCGAACCCACGATCCTAGCTTCCTCTGAGCTAACGTGATCGGCGTACATTATTATTATTTAAACTGCAAATGGGTTTATGCCCGGTGGCATTGGTGCTACAATAAGACACAACACACGAATAGCACACATCACACACAACAAACAATAAAGGACACACTACACACAATTAATACATTACAAATACAATTACAACTACAGTGAAATAAATTAATATTAATAAAAAAAATAAGTATACTATACACTAACGCTTTGTATTATTGGAAGAAGTTTCCGACGTTACAGAATCCATATTCAGGGCAGATTTTTGAACTTTACATAAAACTGTTCTCCACGTCGTCCAGACCGGCTCTGAGGTTCACGCAGCCTCCTATCCAATTGGTACTGGGGGCTCTTTCCCCGAGGGTAAAGCGGCCGGGGCGTAAAGCTGACCACTCATCTCCCACTAGTGCCGAGGTCAAAAAATGTCGTTCCCCTTCATGGCATAGTGTTTAATTAGTTAGGCCCAGATGCAACTTTATCTTCTTACGTAAAACCATTAAATGCGTTACGAAATACACTGAAGAGGATCTCATCATCGCCGTAAGTTTTGGTTACGATAGAAGAGAAACTCATGTTTTGTTTTTTTTTTATTGCTAGTGGGGTGGGACTAAGTCCCTTGTACTGCGGCCACTTCTGGCCTATTGTACCAGCCCCCGATGATAGGTGGGGGGGATTGTGGGGCAGTTGGTGGAATGAAGATTGGCAGGGGAAACCGAAGTACTCGGAGAAAACTTGCCCCAGCGCCACTTGACCAGACCCGGGATCAAACCCGGACCGCCGCGGTGGGAAGCGACTAACCGCTAGAGCTATGGAGCAGCCTCTATCGCTGTAAGTCTTAGTTACGATAGAAGAGGAACTCATGTTAAACTGCACATCTTCTGCAGAGATGCCCAAGGGAGCGAAGTTTATGGGGCATAATCATATTCACGTGGTGAACCTAAGGTAAACGTTTTATAGCTCGAGGCAGCCAGAGAAAGAGAGGGTCGGGCTGTGTATCCCAGTATACAGAGTTCCTATCCGGGACTTGTCCTGCCTCAAACCAAAGCTCACTGCAGTCCTCGCCGCAAACTTAGTTTTCATCGAGTTTCATGCCTCCCTTATTCTGACTGTCGGTTATCACTTTCGGCCCATGTTCCTCATTTTGTTAGGAAATGTGAAGGTAAAAAGGTAAAATTGTCCCTGTTCTCTATTAATTAAGCACTACGCCATGAAGACATATGGGGGAGTGGATGTATAGATCCACATTTTCTTGGCCTGGGCACTAGATGTAGGTGAGTGGTCAGCTTCACGCCCCTGCCGCTTTACCCTCGAGGAAGGAGCTCCCGGTACCCATTGGATAGGAGGTTGGGTCTGGAAGATTTGGAGAAGAAAAAATTCTTGACCCTACCGGGACTTGAACTCCGACCCTTCGGTAGTCCAGCCCATAGCCAGTCGTTATCCCGGCTGCTTGTAAGGAAATGTAGGCTTATGAAATCATGTCTGTCTGTTCGTCCCTTTCTCCTAGTAACTTCCCAACTAGTCGATGAATTTTCACGAAATTTCATGAGCATATTGCCAACAAAAGACCACTCCACTTATATATATATATCATTTTTTGCAAAAAGGTGAAAGCTAAAGGTATCCCTGTAAGAGGCCGTGGAGGCCCATAGGGTTGTGAGACATCGAGGTTCCCACATTTTCTGGACAATCGGATCATAGATGGCGGTGAGGTTGTCATCCTTACACGCCGGCCGACCTTTACCCAAAGGAAGATTCCTGGTACTCATTTCTGTTAGAGGGTGAGTCGACCACAGGGCCATAGTGCGACTGGAAGGATTAGGTAAATTGAAAAATCCAGTGATCTCATCGGGAATCGAACCCGCTATCTTCCGGCCTATAGCATAATGCCTCAGTACGCTACCACGTGCCCCTATGGTGCATTTCCTGTTAAGAATGATCTGAGGTCTTATCGTCATTGTTTTTCGGCGTTGGTTGATTGTACGAAAATAGGAAGACCAAGAAAGAAAGGGTTTGACTTAAATGGGACTAATCAGCTTGCAGCGTATACCGATTTGGGTGAAAATGTAAGTATTATCTGATAGACCAGTGTTCCGCAACTTTTTCTACTCGCGGCACACCGTGAAGTATCCATGACTCAACACGGCACACCAAAATGTTATTCCCCTCAAAAACACATGATATCAGACAATTAATATAAATACGTAACGTGATCAACTTATTATTATAATATTATTATTTTATTATCATTAAACAGAAATCGACTCGTGCATTTATTAACAATTAATGAACTTTAATTCACTGTAGAGTGCAGAAAATACACTTCTATTATTATTAAAGTAAATACAGTAATTCTACTCATGCCTTCAATGTGATACTTGCGCCTGCTTAGCTGCGCACGGGCGACTGATCCGTGGTGGAATCGTTGACAACGCAAGTCTCATTTCTTCATCGATGGATTTGAGTCGCTCCCTCTTTGATGTCTTAATTTCAGTTAACGCCGAGAATCCCAGTTTACACAAATATGTAGTTGAAAATGGCAGTAACACATTAACTGCCATCTCGGAGATAGCCGGGTATCCACTCCTTATTGCCAACCAAAACGTATCCAAAGGCACTTCGAGAAGTTTTAGTTTC
>NW_019725012.1:341257-377889 GCF_002891405.2 Cryptotermes secundus | reverse complement strand
CTTTTACCGGTTCTCACGGTCTCTTCGCTTTGCAGATTTCTTATATTTTTTCTTCTACCCTGAAGATGGAGGCGATACGTTCCTCCGAAACGTCGGTTAACACCACATATACACGGTGCCAAATCCCAGAAGACTGCTTTCTTCAAGCTTCATCTTATTTAATCAGTACAGTGGCTGAGAATAAAATACAAGCATATGAAACACGGTAACTGGGATAAAATAAAACGAATAAAATTCGACAATTAATTTCTTACAATAGGTAAAATTTCACGTCACACCTTTCACCTTGTGACGGCACACCGGTTGCCGAACACTGTGTTAGACGACAGTAACGTCATCACTATGCACGACGAACCGCAGCGCAAGGTAACTACATTGTACCGAAGAAACATCACTACAAGCCGATGAGCCGACAAAGCAGGTCTGAATAAAATCCCACTGCTATTAACCGCGCTCTCTGAACCGCTGTTAAGTGTGTGAAAACGTATTAGAATGGAGGTTGCCGCGACACACTGAGATAGGCTGCAGTACAGGTTGTCTCGACACTAAAACTGATAGGCATTCTATAGGATTTCTTCGATAGAGAATGTAGCGCCATTGCAGAGCTTGTGTCTGCAATGGATGCCATAGAACGAACTCCATGCCCTGCAGTCCGTAAGCGAACTATACCGACCGAGCGACCGCCGCATGTCGGCGAAGTTAGTGCCAACTTTAGCGGATAGAGGATGTCGCGTGGTCAGCGCAACGGATCCACACGGCCGTTAATTTCGGTTTTCTAGACCGGAACCGCTGATTCCTTGAAATAGCTCCTGAATTATCCTTACGAGGCTGAGTGGACCGCACTCCAGACCCACTACTTTTCAGAAAATCTGGCAGCGAAGCTGTCCCTGTGCTTAACTAATTAAGCATTACGCCATGACGGTATATGGGGGAGTGGATATATAGATCCACATTTTCTTGACGTTGGCACTAGCTGGAGCTGAATGGTCAGCTTCACGGCCCAGGCCGCTTTACCTCCGGGGAAAGAGGCTTCGGTACCCATTGGATAGGAGGCTGGGTAGACCCCAGAGCCGGTCTAGACGATTTTGAGAAGAGAAAATTCTTGACCCTACCGGGCCTCGGAACTCCGACCCCTCGGTCGTCTAGCCCGTAGCCAGTCGCTATACCGACTACGNCGCCCCCACCCGGCGCCTTACCCCACACCCCCCCCCCCCCCCCCCTGCAGTACTGAGTTGGTCGACGAAATCTGCAAGAGACTTTTCTGTTGTCCACAGCGTCCAGATCGTTTCTGCGACTTCTTCGGCCCTGTATATAATGGGTACTGTGTACTGTCGGCCTTCATACCGTCTGATACCCCTACCTTTAACTCCGTACAGACTAATTGACCTGTTTCAGTATAATCTCATGACTGGTTCATCGTATTTTGCTTGCAGAAGGCGGTGCTGCAGTTCATTATATGCAGCAAAGGTTAATGTGTTTTTAAGGCTTTTGACGTTGCAACCTGCGGTGACGTTGTATAGCGGCCAGTACAGCAACATGGGAGTTTTATGTGGCTCCGGCGATCAGAAGCCATTGTTTCTGCTGGTCTCTAGTTGAAAGGTTTTGCCGGCCGGTGTGGTTGGCACGCCAGGTATGACTGTGTGACCACTCGGGGTATGCCAGTAATGTTGACGGCACTGTTCCCTTCTCTGTCACTCTCGCTTTAGCTTATTGTCGCGAGGGAAACAAAGGGACGTAGATACTCGATTCGTTGACTGCTCGATGGCCGCTGAGCCGAAGGGGGGGGGGAGTGTGTTGTGGATTGACGGTGGCGATACTAAACTGCCACAGGGCGGGGCAAGTTTTTGTAGATGTATATTATTCAAAGAACCAAGGTCAGGTCTTAGGATCGGTAGGAGAGACGGTAAGCTGTCGAGGAGCCAGAGAGAGATAGAACTCCCACTCGTAGTTAGACTGTTCTCTTTTGGCTGGTCCCCTCTCGTGCCGAAAGGCAAGCAACAAGTTGGCAGACCTCTTTCCTAGATCCCCTTAGAAAAGCGTCCATCCAACCTATCCCTTCTCTCAAAGTCATTTGTGTGTAAATCGTGAATGAAATTTGTGCTAATCTAGCTTGGGAGTCTCCCGAGCGGGAATCCGAGCCCATTCGCTTGTTCTCTGTCCGCGCTTAGCTTCTTCCCCTCCATTTCTTTCTTCGGGCGGTCGTAGTTACATTTGCATAACCTCTTCTTCGCTCCACCATCGTCTCGCTCTGAGTCGAGGACCCCTTCGTTCCCCGCGACACTTCCTACCATGATCGTGTGAGAGAGAGAGAGAGGATTTTCTCCATTCTCTTCGCTCGTCGTAGCCTTTCCGTCTCCGGCCCCTGGGGGGAGGGAAAATCAATAAGGCCGGCCTTGTCGGTCACCTCCTTCCACACACACACACACACACCCCTGGGTAGCTACCGAGTTACACTACGGACGTGTGGGGGATGTAAACAATGCGTTATTCCCCTCACCAAAAACCAACATAGCTATCTCTTTGCAGAATTGTCCCCCCGCCCCCGGGTACCGTTAGTGGTTCTCTGAAAACGACTCCAAGGACATGGAGCGAATCATTTCTTGTGAAAAATACGGAAGTAGTTTGAGCGTTTATGAGGGGTAAATGGGACCGTCTCAGTGGTCAGAGTTACTGGCTACAGATCCAGAGGTCCCGGGTTCGATTCCCGGCGCTACGAGATTTTATTCTGAGAAGTAGTGGTTGTGGAACGGGTCCACTCAGCCTCATGAGTATAGTCGAGGAAATATTTCGACGAACTAGCGGCTCCGGTCTAGTAAACAAAAAATTAACGGTAGTGGGGATCCGTTGCACTGACCACGTGACATCCTATATCCACAAAAGTTGACACTAATTTAGCCGAGAAGCGGCGGACTACAGACCACGGAGTTTTTGAGGTGAAACTTACCAGGTTCTGCAGACTAGTTGGTGGCCGTGTCCAGTACGGCTTAGTACGGTCATGTTTGTCTCATGACAGCAAGGACGATAAACAAGAGACATGATGAATGCACACCGCATTAAAGTGACAATCCAGTTACAAATGAACGCAGTTTGGATACCAATATCTATACATTTACTCAAACCAACCCCCCACGCCCCGCCCCAATAATAGTGACACATGACCCTAATCTCTGAATACAAGCTGTTGTTGTTTCCATTGAAAATTGACGTCACTAATATCTCAAATTAATTATTCTGCTACGCAACAATGGCACCAAATACCACTTCCATCATTATCTTCATTAAGCCAGTGTTGTAGCTCCAGTCGTGTCCAGTGGTGCATTTTATGATTATTAGCGTAATAAATCATATTGGTTCCAGATTAGTGTTGCAGAATAGTCAAAGCGTTAGCGTATGCAAGGGCTACGGTATTGTTCTGTTGGGCTGTGATTAATTATTGTTGTACGGGATTCTGTTCAAGAACTAGAGATAAGTTTGTCATGGTGGCAGAGTTGGTCAAGTTCATTGGTATAGCGTATCAGTTACGTTTATAGCGATATTAACGGTCGAAAGTCATGTGACATGTCGTGTTAGTGAGACAGAAGCAATATTTTGTCCTGGAAAAAAGAGATAAGTGTATCACTTGCCCGTATATATCAGTAAGGCAGATTACTGTTGCTCCTTGCGTTCTGTCCGCAGACGGGTGTGTGTCTATACAGCCACAGAAGCCGGTATAAATTAATTTCAGATGACGTTTTCAAGGTGATCTGTTTGTTAAAACTTAAGTGATAGTACTTAAGTAGACAATACTCATGACTCACGGTACGCGGGTACAAACCCGGCGGAGGTCGTGGAATTTTTAAGGGCGGAAAAATTCAGGGAACAAGTCCTCCGGGAGGTATTTTAAGCCATGGGTCCCGTGTCGTAGATTTACAGCACGTAAAAGATCCTCATGTCTCTAGGAGACCTCTGAGCAAAATTAGGTAACACATTTCCCGCCCAAGTAGTTTCCAATGCCTCTGGTAGATGGGGGAAATATCAGGTACCGACGGCCGACCTTGTTGGCTGAACGGGGCTGATAGCACGCACCATTACCGGTAGGGTATGGCGACAGTAGAAATTAAAAGGGGACGCACAATGGACCAATAATTGGTCTAAGTGCATGGGGAAATCCACCCCCTCTAATAATAATAATAAAATAAGTAGACAGTACCGTATAAGATTCGTCAGTGATTAAACAGAGACCGAATATATTACTCATAAAGTTGTCTCGGAGCTTAACTAATTAACCACTACACCATGAAGGCTTATGGGGGAGTGGATGTATAGACCCATATTTTCTTTGCCTCAGCACTAATTGGAGGTGAGTAGTCAGCTTTATGCCCCTGACGCTCTACCCCCGGGTTAAGTCTGGATGACGTGGAGAAGAGAAAATTCTTGACCCTACCCGGACTCGAACTCCGACCCCTCGGTCGTCCGGCCCGTAGCCAGTCCCTACACCGACTGAGCTATCCCGGCTCATGGGTATATAGGGCACGTAGTGGCAGCAAAATTATGGAACCTGTATGAAATTCTGTTTGTAAATCGCGAAGAGATCTAATGTAAAAAGGCTAAGTTGTCCCTCTGCTCAACGAATTAAGCACTACGCCAAAACACAAAACTTCGTGGCCTGTAGTCCGCAAGCGAACTATACCGACCGAGCGACCGCCGCTTGTCGGCGAAGATAGTGCCAGCTTTAGCGGATAGAGGGTGTCGCGTGGTCAGCGCAATGGATCCCCACGGCCGTTAATCTCGGTTTTCTAGACCAGAGCCGCTACTTTCTTGAAATAGCTCCTCAATTATCCTCACGAGGCTGAGTAGACCCCGTTCCAGACTCACTACTTCTCAAAAAATCTGGTAGCCCGGGAATCGAACCCGGGGCCTCTGAATCTGTAGCCAGGAACTCTGACCACTAGACGACAAAGGTGGCTAACTTAAATATATATTTTCCGTAGTTTACATGTAATTTATTGCATCCAGTGTCTTTCTTAATGAAGTCGTCACTAGATTCGCTTGTTTCGTTCATTTCTCTCGCCCGCGTAATTGCATCCGAAAAGCCACGTTAATCCGTTTGGCATTGGTTTAAACGCGTGTTAAGCGGGGAAGCGAGGAGAAGAGGCGATTAATTCTGTAGCAAAGTCAACAGCAGGCAGTGTGGGAGAGTGGAGACCATCATGGGGATTTCCTCTCTGCGTGATTCAGGCGTCCGGAGAACGAGGGCAGGACGTGGCGAGGTGCCAAGCTAAGTTCTGTCCGTCCGTCCGTATAGTGACGGTGTTATCTTTAGCGCCAGTGCCAAACATTTGGAACCGCTTTCCGCTCGCCCAGATCCCTTACTGCAGTTTATTACTCGACAAGTAAAGCAGCTAAGATCACTANAAAAAAAAAAAAAAAAAAAAAAGCGTCGTGTCTGGGAACAGCGGACCACAGGTTATGGTTCTAGCAGAATTTTTTTCACACTTGAGAGGCTCCCGAAGCTGTGGTCGCCCGCAAATTATGCCTACTTCAGCCTATATATGGACCGCTTCTGTGGTCTAGTGGTCAGAGTTCCTGGATGCAAATCCAGAGGTCCCGGGTTCGATTCCCGGCGCTACCAGATTTTCTGAGGAATAATGGGTCTGGAACGGAGTCCACTCAGTCTCCTGAGGATAAATGAGGAGCGGCTCCGGTCTAGAAAACCCAGATTGTTGTGTTAATTGGCACTGTCATTTATATATATATACATATATATACACTTACTTACTCATGCAGCTGAGCCCTTCTTGAGGAGCCACCAATTTTGCAGCTACTCAAGAATTTCCCAGCATTTTATGGAACCCGAAGGTTCATTACCATCTTCACAAGAGCCCTCCCCTGGTCCCTATCCTGAGCCAGATCAATCCAATCCATAACATCCCATCCTATCTTTCTAAGATCCATTTTAATATTGTCAATTCATCTACGCCTTGGTCTTGCTAGTGGTCTCTTTCCTTCTGACTTTCCCACCAATATCCTATACGCATTCGTCTCCCCCATTCGTGCTACATGTCCTGCCCACCTCATCCTCCTTGACTTGATCACTCTAATTATACTTGTAGAAAAGTACAAGTTATGAAGCTCCTCATTATGCAGTTTTCTCCAACCTCCTGTCACTTCATCTCTCTTCGGTCCAAATATTCTCCTCAATACCCTATGTTTCTCCCTTAATGTCAGAGACCACGTTTCTCACCCATACAGAACCACAGGCAAAATTATAGTTTTGTATATTCTAATTCTTATGTTTTTGAACAGCAGACAGAAGGCATTATATACGTGTATATGTGTTTGTCCCGTCTCCTCAGAATAAGCTGTCGACATTGCTCTGAGCGCGCGACTAAGCTCGCCTCGTTAAGTGTATAACTATGCTGGCAGACAGCTGGCCTTCTTGGAACTGCTAGCAGATCTCGTTATATTCCCGCACTGATTGGCAGCCAGCCTTACCGTTCACTACTTGGAAGGAGGCGGATTGTAATCGCCCCCTGAGTTTTCCCTAATGACAGCAGTAACTAGTCAGTCCTATATAATGACAATGTTGTTTGATCATGGGAATTTGAAGGCGACATCGCAGTTGGTGAAGTGTCATTGAACAGTTAAGGGAAGGTGTCTGCAATACAACGGAATTCCTTACGGTGTTTGAAAATGTATTTGAGTTATAATCTTCATTACCACAGTTGCTCCACAATCACCCTCACCTATCATCTGGGGCTGGTACAATAGGCCAGAAGTGGCCGCAGTACAAGGCACTTAGTCCCACCCCACTAGCAATAAAAAAAATCCCTATCAGTATTGTAGCGTGTAGAGCTGTTACCATGCAACGACTGCGAGATAAGCAAATTTACCAGAGCCGTTTGTAGGCAACGGCTCTGTAAACACGTTCCCTCTGCAATGGATACGCACGCAAGAATAGAGGTACTGTTGGAAACGGTGTTTTCTACTCGGTCCGTGCAAAGGGGTTATAAGGAGGACATCTGAAGCAAGAATAGTTCACGGGTCGAATACCTCCACCGTAGCCCTGCGAATGGTAGAAGGCGACGGGCCACGAGTTCTGCTGGAGTCAGACCTGAGAATGACTGCGCTGGCGAAGGCCATCAGTAGTTGTTAACTACAGACCCATCCTCTCGTCAGAGAACATGTTACATAAGGACTATGGAAGCAAGTACCGTATTTACGCATGTATAGGCCGCAGCACAATTTTCAGACAGAAATTATAGAAAAAATAATTTTCTTGGAATATTATTTCAGGAGTATTACACCCTGTATTACTAATTATGAATATATTTTTTTAAAATGAAGTGTGATTTCGAATATTTCGAATATAAGTCGCACCCCAGTTTTCCTCTTGAATTTTTGGCAAAAAATGTGCGGCCTATACATGCGTAAATACGGTATTTGGTTGAAAAAAAATTACTGGTCGTGAGTCCCAAGTGGCTTGTCGCCAAGACTAATTGCCGGTAAACGGCCAGTCGTGAAGTAATACGTACTCTGAAGAACAGTTCAGTTGGAAGGGAACCGCCGGCCAGAGAGAACTTGAGCAAGAAAGCGGAGGAATAGTCATTGTTAGGAGCTGTTACCAGGCAGCTACTTGTGAAGTGTGGAAATCAGCAATGGCGCTATAATTAAGTGTAATTACGAGTCCTGTGTTAAAGTGGCCAATAAATCCACTATCCAGCCCAAAACCTCGTTTGTAGTTACACTCATACTACGTGACATAATGAAGAGTGGTGTATGACGCGTCTGATTTCGCTTTCCAGAACTTGATGTCCGAATTCCGGTTGGGTGTCGGGGGTTATAATGGGTTTCTTCGGCCACTACACTCGAATTCCGAACAATAACTTAAAATAGACACGATCGCCTGATGACGCAACGCTTGTGATTATCATAATCCTGCAACATGTCATTCAGTTCTGCAAATGCTTATCCATTGATTCAGCGTTGTGTGATAATGAATAACACAAGTAAGCGACTGTATCATCTCTTCAACATTGCTCTCACTTGGAATGTATTTTATTTTTATTGCTAGTGGGGTGGGACTAAGTCCCTTGTACTGCGGCCACTTCTGACCTACTGTACCAGCCTCAGATGATAGGTGAGGGTGACTGTGGAGCAATTGATGGAATGAAGATTGGCAGGGGAAACCGAATTACTCGGAGAAAAACTGCCCCAGCGCCATTATGTCCACCACAAATCCTACTTGACCAGACCCGGGATCGAACCCGGGCCGCCCCGGTAGGAAGCCAGCGACTAACCGCTTGAGCTATGTAACGCCGTGTAGTTTGTAGACATGTAGCAACACTCCAGAGGAACATGCGGCTACCGTAGGCATCTTGCCCCATCGAACCTCATTAGACGTGAGAACCGCGAATCTGGCATTTCCTTTCCTGTTCATTTGTTAACGATTCGTGCATATTTAATCTCTGCTGCTTAATTATATTATTTTTATCATGCCTAACTTATTTGCTTTTTCTGAATAATGGGCGTATGACGTATGAAAGTGGATTTCATTATGTATTAGTACGAAAGAGGCCGGTCACGGTAGCCGAGCGATCTAAGGCATGTACTGTCTTCGCTCGCTCGGAAGCCGGGTTCGATTCCCACACAAGGCATGGATGTTTCGTGAGCCTTGGCCTCCTCTACAATCAGTCCCCATAACCAATGCGTGTTGCCATAGGAATGGACCCACGCATGATGACCCGAGGCTGGTTCTTACGTTTCTGAACAAAATTCTTTTTACAGGATGAGGTTGTCAACCTCATTGCCAACCCCCAACCTGGAGGACCAGGGTATCTCCCTAAGTCTGGACTTTACCCTTTGACCTTTCCCGGCATGGGTGATCCTACCGGTAGTTAAACTACCGCCGGCATAGATCTCAACGTCACAGAGTCATGCAAGACCCACCATCACGACAAGGTGGAGACACCTTTGGGTGATGTTTTGTATGTGTATGCCTTTATTCTGTCTTTATGTTGTTCTGTGTTTGGGTAGAGGCCTTGCGACGAGCTGATCACTCGTCCAAGGAGTTGTACCGTCTGTAAAACTGATCATGAAACTGAAAATCAGAGGCGAGGGCCCAAGGGTGCCGCTGTGAATGTTGTCGCTCTGTGCCCCTCGCCAGCGGCACACCATCCAGAATCTTTTGTACGAAAGCGTGGATTGTGACAGTAAATAAATAAGGGTGACTGTTTCGTCAGAGCAGAAATATTTCAAAACACCTGTTTGCTTAAGACTGACTCGGCATAGCTACCAGGAGTCTTGTCCATCCTGTGACTACGTCATCGGCAAGCAGCTGTGTCATCTTTGTCGGTCCACATGACGCAGAAAAGGTTACCACATGCCAAGTCCTATTGAAGTTATCCTTGATGCGTTCCGTCTCTGCCCTTCTTGAAACAAGTCCGTGCGGTGTTCTCCAATGTATAAGTTAGCATACAAGAATACTATTTGTAACGTAATGTCTCATGTATTTTTTGGAGCTTTGTTTTGACTTTATTCCTGACTTCACCTTTTACTGTTAAAAATGTAAAACTATCCCTGTACCAGGCCATGTAGGTCCATAGAGTTGTGAGACGTTGAGACTCCCACATTTTCTAGAAAGTCAGCTCACAGATGGCGATGAGGTTGTCAGCCTTACGCGCCGGCCGTCCTTTACCCCTCCAGGAAGATTCCTGGTACTTATTTCTGTTAGAGGCTGAGTCGCCCTCAGGGCCATAGTGAGACTGGCAGGATTAGGTAAATTGAGAAAATCCAGTGACCTCATCGGGAATCAGACACAGGACCTTCCGGCTTGTGGCATAGTTCTTCAAACATCTACTCCACCGCGTGCCTCCTACACCTTTTAATATCAGGATAAATTAATTCAAGAAGGATGAACCGGAAGCAACATATCGCTAGCCTTAGAGAACGTAGGGCGTGGAGGAGCGAGAAATGCATGGAACAGAATTGGTCGGAAAAATTCAAGGGAAGATACAGCTGGTGATCTGGTGGCGGACTTCTATGAACACGGTGACGAATCTTCTGATTTCATCAGAGTATCTTGACCAGCTGAGTAGGTAAATACAGTCTGTTCAAGGGAGACAGACCCTCCACAGTGGAGTTAGTTTGAAATGTCAGTCAGTGAAGAACCACAGATGTAATGCATTTTCCAGTCTCCAGAAGTTCGGAATTAAAATACTGTACATTGTCAGCCTATGATAGTAGAAATAGGCTACGCTTAAAGCCTTAATATTGTATAACTCTTTTCTTTCATAAGCGTATGATGGAATTCCTTACGTTTTTAATGCGTCGTTTCATTTTGCTCTTCGTTCATTACATATTCAAGTTATTATTGATGTCAGTTCTATATTGTAGCGTGTAGAGCCTTTCCTAGGCAACGGCTCGGTAAACATGTTCCCGCGGCAACGGATACGCATGGAAACTGCTTGTCTGCTCGGTCCATGCAAAGGGATTATAAGGCGAACAATTGAAGCAAGAATTCTCTCTATAGAGTGAGTCTCTGTGTCAAGAATAGACAGTTGGAATGGAACCGCCGTTGTTAGGAGCCGGTAACAGGCAACTACTAGTGAAGGCACTGCTGGCTGCTTTGTAAAATATTATCGGTAGTGTTTTAATTATTTGTAGTTACAGCCTGTAAGTGGTCAATAAATCCAAAATCGAATCCAAAACCCCGTCGAGAGTCACTCTAACACGTGACAGTATTAACAGAAGCCACGTATTCATTCCTTCGGAATTATTGTTAAGTCCCTCCCCCCCCCGCTTATACGTATATGCCATTAGCATGCCGTGACTGAGATACAGATTTGCCTGTTACTGTGAAAGCTAAAAGAATGCGAATATAGAATTATGATTATCGGTTGTCGACTAGACCTACCAGTGGTGATCTGTAAGCTAAACTGACCGTGAACTAGTAGTACTAGCGAAGTGTAGAAGTCCCGGTAATTTTTTATGCTAGTGGGTGGGACTAAGTCCCTTGTACTGCGGCCACTTCTAACCTATTGTACCAGCCCCAGATGATCTGTGAAGGTGACTGTGGAGCAATTGGTGGAATGAAGATTGGCAAAGGAAACCGAAGTACTCGGAGAAAACCTGCCACAGCGCCACTTTGTCCACCACAAATCCCACTAGACCACACCCGGGATCGAACCCGGGACGTCGCGGTGGGAAGCCAGCGACTAACCTCTTGAGCTATGGCGAGGCCTAGAAGTCCCGGTATACAGACTTTGTAATACGAGAGGAGGTGAACCACTGAAAGTATCAAAAGATCAAGCTCTATAAATGCATTAATTTTATTGTCATTTATTTTTGTGTAGCTGTGAAATGTGGCCTCTTACATCTAGATAGGGATATGAATTAGAACTGTTGGAAAACGAAACTTCCAAGGAAAATGTTTGCATCTGCAAGAGATGAATAAAAAAACTACATAAGAAGGATGTTCGTGATCTGTACAGCTCACCGAGTATAGTCTGGATAGAAAGTGACAGGGAGGGGGCACTATGGTAGAAGCCGCAAGGTCACGGGTTCCATTCCCGATAAGGTCATTGGATTTTTTAATTGACCTAATCCTTCACGCCGCACTATGGCCTTGGGGTCGACTCAGCCTCTAACAAAAATGAGTACCAGGAATCTTCCTGGGGGTAAAGAGCGGCCGGCGCGTGAGGCTGACAACGTCACCGCCATCTGTGAGCCGATTTTCTAGATAAAATGTGGGAGCCTCGACGTCTCGCAATCCGATGTGCCTCCACTGCCTGTTACAGGGATAGCTTTACTCGTTTTATAAAGTCACGGAGTTATTATGCACTGATCGTAGCGGAGTTTGGAACATAGAGGACGACATTGAGCTGCGTCATAGGGCGAGGGCACACCAACGAAACTGGCAACCGCAACACAACCTCAGTTTCCGAGAAGTATTATCAGCCTGAGTAGAACACATGTTACTGAATGGATCAGCGCAAAATTGATGAAACTGCGTTGCCGTTTCCTCAATTTGCGCTGCTCCATTCAGTTTGTTCAACTCAGACTGATAACAACTCCAGGAAATTGCGGTTGCGTTGCGGTTGCGTTGCGGTTGCCAGTTTCCTTTGTGTGCCCTCGGCCTTAGGGAAACAGGTTGTGTTGGGGGGATGTGAAAGGAGTGGCTCACGATTGTCTCTAATGACGGTGCTTCGTTTTTAAGTGTGTTGAAGAGATAGACCTGTTCCTGTCCTGTGGGTACCAGGGGAAACTGTCTCTGGGTTAAGAACTGTCGAAGAGTGAAAGTAAGTGACTCACTTGGGGCCCAGAATTCATTGGAAGGATACAAGCCGGAAACAGGGCCTACTTCACAAATCTTAGTACACATAACAGTAAATAAATAGCAAGAGCAGCTAACTACAAGTATACAAAACATTAATAAGATCTGTCGCTACACACAGGACAGAAAAATGGACCTTAACAGTAACAGAAGAGAATGCACTGAGAATGTTCCAGAGAAAAATAATACGCAGAATATGGGGACCAGTGATGGGAAATAATATATGGAGGATAACATTCAGATCACTGAAAGGAGAAGATATAGTTAAGATTTATCAAGTCACAGAGGATGGTTGGGGCATGTGGAAAGAATGGAAGATAATGCAGTGCGAAATAGAATGTTAAAAGGAAGGCTATATTCCAAAATAAGAAAAGGAAGACCCAGGATGAGGTGGCTAGACTATGTTGAGAACGGCCTGAAGAAGATGAAGAGGAAAGGATGGATAGAGAAGATGAGGAATAGAGAACAGTGGAGAATGGTTGTAGAGGAGGCCAAGGCTCATCCAGTGCTGTAGCGCCGAGCGGTAGGTAGGGCCTCGCACACCTCAACCGCTTTTATGATGCGATGTTGTGGCATAGCAACAACTTGACATCTCCATGCGACTTAAAATCAGCTTCCTTCTGTTTGTAACTAATGCGCTTGTAGGCTGAGTCTGCAAAAAACAAACAAACAAACTCCGTGGTTTTAGCCCGCAAGCGAACTATACCGACTGAGCAACCGCCGCTTGTAAGTGAAGTTAGTGCCAGCTTTAGCGGGAAGAGGGTGTCGCGTGGTCAGCGCAACGAATCCCCACGGCCCTTAATCTCGGTTTTCTAGACCGGAGCCGCTATTTCCTTGAAATAGCTCCTCAATTATCCCCACAAGGCTGAGTGGACCCCGTTCCAGACCCACTACTTCTCAGAAAATGTGGTAGCGCCGGCAATCGAACCCGGGACCTCTGTATCTAATAACTCTGACCAACTCGTGGGGGGGGGGAGAACCAGTAAACTTCGCCCAGTCCGTCTGTCCGTACGTATGCATGAAATGACTCGAGAACCTCTGGACGGATTGTCATGAAATATGATATTCGAGAATCTTACGAAAAACATAACTAGCTCCTTCAGTTTTAATTTAGATGGGACATGTTTAACGACGACTTTACATGAAGACTATTGTGCGTTTCTGCACGCCTGTTTTTATATATTCGTCGCAGAGATAAATTATTTCAAACAAAAATTGTAGAGAGAATTCAATCACACATTTTCTGTCGAGTGCACTTTTTCCGTGTTGCAGTTTTTAAGGTAATTAAGCAAGAATGGATGGTATGAGTACATATTCGAACTTTGATATTCAACATTCGACCTTAGCCTCAGAACACAATCGGAGATAAGGAAACAACAAACTGAAAGCCTTTAGAGTTCATATTGCATTAAAATCGTATTATTGTTATAGTGCTCTATTGCAATACGACCTTGAAGCATACATTAAACAGTTTATAATCCATCATGTTTATTTTTCATTAAGTGTGCTTAATAAGAGTAAATAGTCAGGCATAGTTGTGTGTTAATTCAGTAGGCGTATATAGAGGAGCACCTCTGTGGTATGGTCGTCAGTGTTCCTGGCTACACATCCAGAGGGCCGGGTTCAATTCACGGCGCTACCAGATTTTGTGAGAAGTAGGGGTCTGGAACGGGGTTCACCCAGCCTCTTGAGGATAATTGAGGAGCTATTCCAAGGAAATTGCGGCTCCAGTCTAGAAAACCGAAATTAACGGCTGTGGGGATTCGTTGCAATGACCACGCGACACCGTCTATCCTCCAAAATTGGCACTAACTTCGCCGGCAAGCGGCGGTCGCTCGGTCGGTGTAGTTCTTTTGCGGACTAAAACCACGGAGTTTTTTTTTTGTTTTTATATTTCTCGCCAATTTAAATAAATATCATAACCTAACATTAACTAGATTTGTGTGAATTTAATGCTTTTTTTGTAATTCTACCGAAAACACCTATTTTTTGCTCTGTGTATATAGGCTTGTATCTGTGGTAACTCACATGACTTCGATAAAGAAACTTCGCATAATCTGACTCTGTGTCTGTCTGTCTATCGATCCATCCATCCAGCTACCTGTCTGTCTCTAAAATTCACAGTAACGTCCATCTTTCTGTCTCTCTGTATCACGGAAGCTAATAGAGATAACGATAAATGCAAATAGAAAAATAGTTCATTTTATAAATGAGAACTCGGAAAAATAGTTGATTTTACTGTCACATGCATGGGTTCGATTCCATGTCAATTTGATTCACCATTTGTTCCCTATGAGTAAAGTATTGGACCATGAGAGCAGTGGGTACTAAGTTGTGCATTTTTAAAATAGGCACGTTCCGAAAGCCATAAGGACAGAATGTGTGTGAATTCACGAATGTATCTATCTCTGGCTCTACAGCCCTTTGTTGGACCTTTGGCACTTTTTTTCTTCAATGTCTTACTCCCGTACACAGTCGGTAGGACTCCTTGGACGGGGGATTAGCCCCTGGCAAGGCCGCTACATAACCACAGGACAACAAAAAGAGAATAAATGCACACAGACATCCATGACTTGACTGGGATTCGAACCCACGATCCTAGCGTTCGAGTGAGTGAAGACGGTTTATGCGCGGCCACTGTGATCGGCAAATTTACGAATCTAGGGACATGAAGTGTAACTAACGACCTCAAAGAACAAAAATAATTTCTGAAATAGCAGTGCAGCCTTCTCTTTTTTTTTGCTCTGACACGATCATTTGGATTGAAGAAAACTCGGACGTATTTTGTTTCATATACACTAACTTACTTACTCGTGAAGCTGAGCCCTTCTGGATTAGCCGCCATTTCTGCAGCTACTCAAGAATTTCCCAGCATTTTATGGAACCCGAAGGTTCATTACCGTGTTCACAACAGCCCTCCACTGGTCTCCATCCTAAGTCAGAGCAATCCAGTCCATACCACCCCATGCTATCTCTTAGATTCGGTTTAATATTATCCACACACCTACGTCTTGGTCTTTCTAACGGTCTTTTTCCTTCCGGCTTTCCCATCAATATCCTATATGCATTCCTCTTCTCCCCCATTCGTGCTTCAAGCCCTGCCCATCTCATCCTCCTTGACTTGATCATTCTAATTATACTTGGAGAAGAGTACAAGTTATGAAGCTCCTCATTATGCAGTTTTGTCCAACCTCCTCTCTTCGGTCCAAACATTCTCAACACCCTGTTCTCAAACACCCTCAGTCTATGTCCCTCCCTTAATGTCAGAGACCAAGTTTCACACCAATACAGAACCACAAGCATTTGTTTCATATACAGAACTAAATGTCAGAGTTACTCATTACCGAAGTCTTACCGTTTCTAGGCTGCAATTGCGACCGCTGAACCGACGGACCTTATTGCTGTTTCTGTTCATTAACTGAAATAGCCGTCAGTTAGACAACAAATGCCCGTTTTTTAAGCAGAACGGTATAGGTGTCTTTCCTCCATATTGGGAATCCCTTTTATAGCGTATATCAATTTGAGTGCACTTCATTAGCCACGAAAAAGCCCCCCTCCCTCGTGTGCTGCTTGCTTTTACTAATGGAATGTTATTCATCGAACACCGGTGCTGCGGCGGAAAAACCCCGTTCTTTTGGTGTCACACAAAATTGTAGTCAGCGTGAAATGAAAATTCAATTTGGCCATAGGAGACGAGAGCATTGGATAAAAAAGAGCTGTATGTGTTTTCCCTTTGATGCGGTGATATTGGATGTAAAAAGGGGGGAAAGAGGAGGGGGGGTGAAGCTGCTTGACTCAAATTTGCATTTTGCTTTGTGGATTCGGTAAACTATCACTTGCGTTTCCGCATGTGATGTGAGCAGGTAGAGAGGATAATATGTAGAACTGGCTTCGCGAAGCTGCCTGTTACCTGCCGGATCTCGCTTCCATGTACTCTAATCCCAAAACCTAATTATAATCGGGTGGCAAAATGTGCGTGTGTTTTAATTGCATCCCTGGTTTTAACGTGACGATGAGGACATCCATTATATTTCACTACGTCGTGTACAGTCCGCTCCATGCGCATCTGAAACAGTGCTGTTCATCTTCTAGAACGTTTGTGTTTAAAGTGTTTTTGCGTGGCTAAAATATTAGTTTCTTCCCAGTTTTAATTTTAATTAATAAAGCGAAAACTAAATTACTTTTTCGTAAAAAAATTACTGTCCATATAATTAACTAAATTAGAAAACCCGAAATTAACGGCCGTTGGAATTCGTGGCGCTGACCACACGACACCCTCTATCCGCTAAAATTGGCACTAACTTCGCCGACAAGCGGCGGTCGCTCGGTCGGTATAGTTCGCTTGCGGATTGAAGCCACGGAGTATATAGTATACGTATTTGTTAAGTAACTACTTGACGGAAGGCGGCATAGCGATGGGTTACTGCCTGGACGGCTGAGGAATAGGGCTTCAGTTCCCGGCAGGGTAAAGGTAATTTTGTCCATGTGCCTAATTAATTAAGCACTACGCCATGGAGTCTTACGGGGGAATGGATGTATATATCCACGTTTTCTTGACCTTGGCACTAGCAGGAGGTGAGTGGTCAGTTTCACGCCCCGGCCGCTTTACCCACAAGGAAAGCCCCTGGTACCAATTGGAAAGGATGCTTGGTGGGCCCCAAAGCCGATCTAGACGACATGGAGAAGTAAAAATTCTTGCCCCTACCGAGACTCGAACTCCGATTCCTTGATCGTCAGCTCGTGTCCAGTCGCTATACCGACTTAGCTATCCCGGCTCTATTTCCGGCAGGGGCAACAGATTATCCTTTTGTCCACATAGTCCAAAGCGGCTCTGAGGCAATTATAGATAAATCGACCGGGGCTTGAAGCTGGTCACTCATCTGTATACAGTAACCAGGTTAAGAATGCATGGAACTAAGCCTCCACACACACGTAGGTTTTCATGGCGTGTTCCTTAATCAAACACAAGGCGACTCTGCCCTTTACCTTTTCCTGAGTTATTGACTGGCTAACAAACCGACGTGCCGACTAACTGACAAACTAATTAACCGACCGAATGACATAACAGGCTAACAGACTTAGTGATTGACTGTGCGTGTCCATGGTGAACCGTCTTCACGGTTATTATTAGTCAGATAACGAATGGAATTTTATGGTTCATTATCTTGTTACTAATAAGTCCCCTGCCTGATACCTTCTAGGACAACTCATAAATTGTTCGTGTCAGGGGATTGTTAGCCCCACGGCTAAACCCACAAGCAGAAGCACCGTCCCTTACCAGCGTTTCGCTTTTGCTTATTTGATATAGGCCTGTTCCATATCTGTAGGCCGTGGCCTGAAAGTACCATGTCACAGTGGAAAAGGATTCACTTAACAGAAATTAAATATTAGACAATTCGGAAATAATTTTACCGCACAAGAATAATAATAATAATAATAATAACCATAAGTTTGTTTAAAAAACTGTGAAAGCTCTCTGATTTTTACTGGTAAATATAGACTACATTCTGATATATTATAAGAGAAATACCACCTTGTTCGTGATCCCTTCCAGCACTAAAAGAGAGTGAGACAGTTGAGGGACACACCAGGCCACTAGCGTGGTATATCAGATTGGAGCATGAAATTATTCATGTCCCGAGCAATGCTCACTAGGCTTTCTTCTAAAATTTAAAAATTCATTTGATACTTGCGGGAAACTCTCCGTCTCTCCGTTACAAAAACCAGCTGAGTGATGTGGTGCAAGGAAAATGTCGGTGTTTATCCTGAGAATATGTAAGTACACTGTGTAGGCAAAACGTTAAAGTAGGTGGTACATAATGTTGTATTTTAGGGTCCTGTTGCACTGATTCTCATCCATGATATGTATGTAATGGCCGTCTTGTAGTGCACTCAATTTCATGTCACTTCACTACATGTTTCGGCAACATTGTGCCATCCTCGGGTGCTTTATTTACGCTAAGCTATTACAACGCTCGCATCCAAAANATCTATCTTTCCTTCGATAACTTCTTTTAGAAGGCAGTTTCTGCGTAAAACATGACCAATCCAATTAGCCTTCCGTTTTCTTATTTCGTGTAGGATATTCCTCTGCTCACTGACTCTAATTAACACTTCTTCATTTCTCACATAATCGGTCCAGCTGATCTTCTCCATCCTTCTCCAACACCACATTTCGAAACTTTCCAGGTGTTTCTGATCTACTGACCTAAGTGTCCATGTTTCAGCCCCATACAGAGCTATGCTCCAAATGCAGCATTTCACTAGTTTCTTCCTCAAATTTAAGTCCAATTTGCTGGTAAAAAGATTCTTCTTCTTGCTAAATGCAGCTTTTGTCATGGCAATCCTGGATTTAATTTCTCTAGTACACCTTCCATCATCTGTTAACAACCTACCCAAATATTTAAAACATTTCACATTCTCCAGTTGTTTTTGGTCTCCAAAAAAATATAAGAAAAACGACTCCCATAGTGGAAGAACCATACAATACGCGAGTTTGAATCAAAACGCATAAGATGAATAATCTTAACAAGTTTTAATGTATACAAATTTTATTATAGTTGATGAAGAATGTACATTTTAATAATTTTATGAAAGACACATGATGGCAAGCAGTGCAATAGCTTAGCGTAAATAAAGCACCTGAAGATGGCACAATGTTGCCGAAACATGTAGTGAAGCGACATATGAAATTGAGTGCACTACAAGACGGCCGTTACATGCATATCATGGATAGGTGGTACGTGTAACCACTGTTACGTAAAGGGTTGGTATTGTCTGAAGTGCAGAGATTATGCGCTGTAATGTAATTATGCTCCACCGATGACATGCCGTGGAGAACTGGACAAAGTCCAACAGATAAGCAGTGATACGAGATTATGCAATTCCTAGAACTTCACACAGTACGTGAATTGTGATGAATCAGTTCACCAACGCATACGAAACTTATACCGCTGGGGGTCTTACTGTGCTCGGAGTTATCTGCAAGATATGGCAAGCTGATGAAAGATTTTAAATGATAAGGTAGACCACAAGCTTTCGTAGACACCATTATAAAGAGGTCCTGGGTTTAATTCCCGGCGCTACCAGATTTTCTGAGAAGTAGTGGGTCTGGAACGGGGTCCACTCAGCCTCTTGAGGATAATTGAGGAGCTATTTCAAGGAAAGAGCGGCTCTGGTCTAGAAAACCGAGATTAACGGCCGTGGGGATTCGTTGCACTGACCACGTGACACCATCTATCCGCTGAAGTTGGCACTAACTTCGCCGTCAAGCAGCGGTCGCTCAGTCGGTATAGTTCGTTTGCGGACTACAAGCCACGGAGTTTTTTTTCCTAGCAAAATGGTATCGACATGATGGTTGTGCGAATTTCTGAGGTGACAGGCAGCATTAGCGCCACGTAATACCAAGTCGTGACATTTGGCGCGCCAATAGACGTCTAGAATATGCACCTTCTGTTTTTAAGTCATATTTTTTGTAGAATGTAAAATAGAAACAAGGCAGACCACGCTGAGTAGGGTCGAACATGCGAAATTTTGTGTTCAAGTAAATAATTACAGCGGTTTCTGTGGAACATTTTCCTTGGTGAAATTTTACGGACATTGGAACGGCCTTGAGGTCAGAATTCGCCTGACACGCTTATGTTGATCGGAATATATGGGCCTACTAGTGAATAGGCAATGGGCAGCCAAGTAATCTTTAATTTATAGCTCTCCTTAGCCTTGCTATAGAGACTGAAGCATTTGAAGGAAAGTTTGTGTTACAGGTTTTTTTTTTCAAGAACTCGTTTTTATCGACAAGTCAGTCACTGTGTTGTGCACCGTGTATCAGTGTGTTCGTAACAGTCACATATCGGAATGTCACATGATTTGCTGCGAACCTGTTTCTATACATTCTTTGTGTACTTTCGACAAGGATGATGTGAGTTCTTCTTGATTTTATTTTATGTGAGAAAAGTGTTTTTGAAATGTTAGAAGGACAAAGCGAATACATGACCGAACACAGTCTGTACAAGTAAGTTACAAAATAAAACAAAAGAAACTGGGGAAAAGCGCTTTTGGAACCTTGAAGAGCGCCTATTAAATTTGTATTTCCCGCCATTTTCTCTCCGTGCACATGAAACCTCCAAAATCTCTGAACGGATTTTCATGAAATTATGTATTTCGGGAGTTTTAACGACATTGTCGCTATATTCTGATTTTAGTGAAAATCTGGCAAAAATACGGCTACTTTCTATGAAGACTTGGGTCTCATCATATTTGCTGCTGGTCCTCGCCAGCGGGACTCATGACCATATTTTACTGTCTCAAATTCGAAACCCCCCAATCTGGAGGGCCAGGTCCTCGTGTTTATGCTCCCCTCCCTGGAACAGGGTGGCCTATTTATACCACCAGGTACTGGGGGCTACCGTGGAGGTATTCGAACCCGCCTCCACGCGGGGTAACTCATGCTATCGATACTGCCCTAGTTCTCCTTATATGACATCGGCACGGACCTTACAGAAAACATCGCCCCTAACAATGTCCAGCATAGTTGGGTTCGTATTTGTTGCCGTGGAAACTTGTATAACGAGCCGTTACCACCCAACGCCGTCTCTTCCGGCTTCACTGTCCCGGTCTTTCAGTTGTCTTGTCACAATATGTAATTCTGCACGAAAAAAAGTACTTGAATTATTTCCGAAATGAAAAAAAAATAAAGGGAGTTCTTGTTGGTTTATGCTGTAGTTTGCTTCATTTCAGTCCCGATATGTTAATTTCCCCCCTCGTTGGTGTCTCCACCTTATCGTGGTGAGGGGGTTTGAGTATGTCAAGGACCCTGAGAGCTATCCAGCGGTAGCGTAGCTACTGGCAGGGCCTCCCTTGCTGGACAGGTCAAAGGGTTATTTTGTTAATTTTGTAAAATGTGGAGAGCTACATTTAAATACATTTATCGGCGTTTTTGCATGAAATTTTCAGTGTTACGCAATACGTAAATAGCGTAAGTTGTGCGCTACTTAGGAGAGAGCATTAAGAGTAGCATTCAAAAACCTAGAGGCATAACAGAGATAACGCGTTAGAATTGTTACACTATCCACTGGCCACATTTTCGAATTTTCTTCGTATTTTCCTGGGGTTTCTTACTTTTGCAGACTTGCTATCTATCTCTTTCTCCGGCTTAATTCTTTACCATTTATGAAAGGAATGTTCATTTCTCAGATAAATTCCAAGGAGCACAGTATGGAACGGGGCACTCGTTGGAACAGTATTTTCTGTACAGAAAGTAATAAATTTTGAAATAGAAGGCTAATATTTTCTGTTAAATTCATGTTTGTTTTCCTCTTGTTACACAGTTGCTGTTATGAGAGATGCAAGTTAATCAGATGTTACTCAATTTTTTTTAAGTATTGTAACGCATTTGATCCGCGCGTTGCCGGGCAACAGCTCTGTAAAAACGGTCCAACACGCAACAGCAGATGAGGCTGTATTTTCTATGTCGTCCGCGCCACGCCCAGCGCCGTGTGACACGTGACATGCGTTTTCTATGTTGTCTGTGCAGTGCAGTAGTAGAGGGACTGTTTTCTGTGTGTGGTCCGTGCCGAGAGGATATGGGAGAATGCGGGAATGGGAATTGACTGGACTTGAGCTCCGAAGCTCCAAGGGAACAGCAGTGTGTCCAGAAGAAGAATTAGAAAACTTAGTGTGTGACGTTACATGTGCTGTTGTACATTGATCATGGGTGATGAGTAGGCAAGGACTTGGCAGGAAACTGGGCAATTTAAATGTGTTATTGCTAGGACAGACATAACTGGCATACGAACCTAGTTCCTTCTGAACACAATTGTAGAGCCATGCTGCATGAAGTTTATATTCTCTTAACCATTATGGCAGATGGCAGGATGGCAATAGACGACATTTACAAGTTTCTTTTTTTCCTTGGCACTACAGCCCCAGTGGGCCTAGGCCTACCTCCATGAACTTCTCCGTTCACTTCGATTTTTCTAGATCTTACACATTCGGTAGGACTCCTTGGGCGGGTGATCAGCTCGTCGCAAGGCCTCTACCTGTAGACAAACACAGAAAAACGCGCACACACACAAACTAAACATCCATGCCCTGAGTGGGATTCGAACCCACGATCCCGGTTTCCAAGCGAGCGAAGACAGTACATGCCTTAGACCGCTCGGCTACTGTGACCGGCAGTGTATAAGAATAATATATAAGAATTCAGTTCGTACCTCACAGGAAACAGATCCGAACCCACGATCCCGGCTTCCAAGCGAGCGAAGAAAGTACATGCCTTAGACCGCTCGGCTACCGTGACCGGCAGTGTATAAGAATGATATATAAGAATTCAGTTCGTACCTCACAGGAAACAGATCCGAACTCACGATCCCGGTTTCCAAGCGAGCGAAGACA
Organism: Cryptotermes secundus; assembly: GCF_002891405.2. Classification (NCBI taxonomy): domain Eukaryota; kingdom Metazoa; phylum Arthropoda; class Insecta; order Blattodea; family Kalotermitidae; genus Cryptotermes; species Cryptotermes secundus. Next base: position 355,184 of record NW_019725012.1, on the reverse strand, counting down.
GTGCATGTCTTAGACCGCTGAGCTGCCGTGACCGGCGACATTTACAAGTACAAACCCTAAATAACAAGAAATGCGTTTATACTTTGTTCCGTATGGTATGCTGAGTCGTGAGTAGTAGAGTAACATCACTGTACACACTTCGATTTTAATAGAACTTTGTTTGCAATTTCTCTTAATTTAGAATAATATTAAAATTACATCTTTCGGCCGTCTCCAGGCAACTCTTCATTTGTTGAAATTGCTACACTGCATTAGTTGTTAAGTTTAAGTATAAAAAAGGTAAGGTAAAGGTATAGGAGCCGGGATAGCTCAGTCAGTATAACGACTGGCTACGGGCTACGAGTCCCAGTAGGGTCAAGATTTTTCTTTCCTCCAAATCGTCCAGACCGGCTCTGGGGTCCACCCAACCTTCTATACATTGGGTACCGGGGGCTCTTTCCCCCGGGTAAATCTTCCGGGGCGTTAAGCTGACCACTCAACTCCAGCTAGTGCCGAGGTCAAGAAAATGTGGATCTGTAGATCCATTCCCACATACACCTTCATGGCGTAGTGCTTAATTAGTTAAGGTAAAGCTATCCCTTTAAGAGGCCGTGGAGGCACATAGGGTTGTGAGACGTCGAGGTTCCCACATTTTCTAGATAGATGACGGTGAGGTTACGCGCTGTCTGACCTTTACCCCCGGAAAATTCCTGGTACAATTTTCTGTTAGAGGCTGACTTGACCCAAGGGCCATAGTGCGGCTGGAAGGATTAGGTAAATTAAAAAATCCAATGACTTCATTCGAACCCGCGACCTTCCGTCATGTAGTATACGCTACTGCGTGCCCTCATAAGTAAAAATATTCCAATGTTATTGCGTTTTCATTGTTCACATTAAAATAACATTTGCCTGGGTGCATCACGATGTAACTTCATAATCAGTTTACTTATGTTACGCCTTTTATTGTTATTAAAAGAGACTTGTTTTCAGGAGGTAAAGGGACGGACAGCCACTAGCCCGTGAATCGTGAACCCGTAGAGGTTACAGCCCCATATATACAGAGTTGGCAAGTGTTCTTTATCTTCACTGCCGTCTAGAGGCGCTTGTTCGCTCATCCCATTCTCCTTGCGCGTTTATTAAATCGATTTCATCACAAGATCTGTACTCTGTTGTCTGTTGAGTTAGTGGGAAACAGTTGCTCCCCTTGTCTCTCGCGCCCAAGCATCCAGCACAACTCTGTACCCATCCCTCGAAACTCTCTCTCCAGAAGCGCGTGGTCGGTTGGTCGCTGGGGTCTTTGATGCAGCTACCGCTGCTGCTGTGTTTGTTTGCTACTGACTCTGAAACGTTCCCGGCGCGCGCTTACTGCTTGCTGCTTGATTTAGAAGGATCAATAGGCCGAGCGCTACACACACACGTAATACCACCGATTGAGGGGAGGTGGGTGAGTTGGCAGTAAACAACTAAGCGAAACAGATGATGATAATACATTTGGGTGATATTGGGGGAAGCAGAACATAAACGGAATGAAATTAGATAATATCAACAAAGTCCAGACACTTCAACAATAAGGTCAGATGTTAACTGCAAACTTTATAACTGATTACATAATGAAGGCAACCCGACCGTGTAACCAAATCTCTTTCCTTCAGAAGTTGGGTGCTTCATTCAGTTGTTCAAAACAGATTAATGCTTTTAAAGTTGAATCAGCAACTTGTACTCTTCTCCAAGTATAATTAGAATGATCAAGTGAAGGAGGATGAGGTGGGCAGGGCATGTAGCACGAATGGGGGATACGAGAAATGCATATAGGATATTGGTACCAAGGCGTAGGTGGGTGGAGAATATTTAAATTGATCTTAGAGAGATTGGATGGTATGGATTGGGTTGATCTGGCCCAGGATAGGGACCAATGGAGGACTCTTGTGAACACGGTAATGAACCTTAGGGTTGCGTAAAATGCTGGGAAATTCTTGAGTAGCTGCAGATTTTGCTTCTCTTAAAGTAGGGCTCAGCTCCATAAGTAAGTACATAGTTGAATCAGTTGTTAACATTCATCAGAAACTAAAAGTAAACCAATTAGAATTAGAACTCTTGGCAATACTCGAAAATTGTGGTCATTGGGATTTTCCGAACGCGTTTTTTTTTTCATGCCTTACTGAACGAGGTGTCGTTCATTCAGATTTATTGTCGCAAAACCGGTAGCTACGATATGCGATTTTTTTTCCGTGTACTTCCTTAAACAAGTTATCGCGCCATGTCGAAATAGCTTGTTAACTCATAAAAGGTAAAGTTAATTCTATAACAACTCGTGGAGGCCCATAGGGGCCTGAGACGTTGAGGCTTCCACATTTTCTATACAATCGGCTGACAGACGGCGATGATGTCAGCCTTGCGCGCCGGTGCACCTTTACTCCTTAGGAATATTCCTGGTACTCATTTCTGTTAGAGGCTGAGTCGACCCCAGGGCCATAGTGCGGCTGGAAGGATTAGGTCAATTGAAGAATCCGAGAACCATCGGGAATGGAACCCGTGATCTTCGGGCATATAGCATAATGCCTCAACCAACTACGCTACCTCGTGCCCCCATCTTTTTAGCATAAGTTATAGATGTTATGGAGACATGTGTTTTACGTCTACCAGTCTGATGTGTCTTCACTGACCGTTCCCTGGCATCGGTTTCTAATAGTGGAGATTCTTCATCTTCACGCGCTTACGCCGTTACTCTCCGGCGAATATCCCGCAACTGAACTCTCAAACTCAAAGTCAAAGTAACATTGCAACTGACGGTCAGTCAGTCAGTCAGTAGGTCTTGGTGTCGAGCCCATCTGGGGTTCATGACCAGATATTAATTATTACCGATTGACAGTTACGGTCTTACTTTTGTGGGGCGCCCTCTCTAACGAGAGGACGGGTCTGTCTTTTGCATATGTTGCTGGCCCTTGCCAGCGCGATCTTTCGGGACTCGCGACCATGTTTTACTGTCTCAGATGTGAGACTTCCCTTTTCCTCTATTGTTGCGTGCTTGTTTGTTGCCGCGGCAGCCTCTTTACCGAGCAAGCGTGGGTGTTGTTGATGTGTTTATCGGGCGTTACTGATCAACGTATGTTTCTTCTCGTGATCGTCGCATAGCAACAGCTATGCACGCTAGAATATTATTGCTGTTTGTTCACAGTTGTTATTCGAAAAATATTTAAATAAGGTTACATTTCATATTCATAATGACAGCTTTTAATTTCGTCACGTTTTATCACGTATCTTATTTATTTATTTAAGTTGGTTATTTACTGGCGCGGTCATAATCGAGACTGCATACCGCTAACACAGAGCTGCAACGTGTAACGAGGACGTATCTTCCCAGGACTCGTCTTAGGGCTGTTACTCCTTCTCCTTCCTCTCGCTACCACTTTGGAGCATAGGGCTGATTTCTCAGTTTCTTGATCATTTTTACAGACGGTAGGACTCCTTGGATGGGTGATCAGCTCGTCGCAAGGCCTCTACGTGACACAGGACAACACAAACACAGAATAAATGCATACGCACACCGAAAATACATGCCCTTTGCAGGATTCGAACCTTCGATCCCGGCTTCCGAGCGAGCGAAGGCAGTACATGCCTCAGGCCGCTTGACTGCCGTGACGGGCAGTGTATTAGAATAATATATAAGAATTCAGTTCGTACCTCACAGGAAACAGATGTGAACCCACAATCCCTGCTTCCGAGCGAGCAAAGACAGTGCATGCCTTAGACCGCGCGGCCACTGTGACCGGCAATGTATAAGGATAATGTATAAGAATTAAGTTCGTACCTCACAGGAAACAGATGTGAACCCACAATCCCTGCTTCCGAGCGAGCAAAGACAGTGCATGCCTTAGACCGCGCGGCCACTGTGACCGGCAATGTATAAGGATAATGTATAAGAATTAAGTTCGTACCTCACAGGAAACAGATGTGAACCCACAATCCCTGCTTCCGAGCGAGCAAAGACAGTGCATGCCTTAGACCGCGCGGCCACTGTGACCGGCAATGTATAAGGATAATGTATAAGAATTAAGTTCGTACCTCACAGGAAACAGATCCGAACCCACGACCCCGGTTTGCAAGCGAGCGAAGACATTACATGCCTTAGACCGCTCGGCTACCGTGACCGGTGTGCTGTTAATACTGACCTAATATCATTATTATTGTTTTTATTTTGATTTATTTGATGTCGCTTTCGATTTATAAAGCTAAGGCGTATATAGTCTCTAATTCTAGGATGCTTTGTGATTAATGAATTCAAAATACGTAGATGGAAACTATTCCAGCATTTGTCTGGACGGATGGAGGGTATCCCACGGACTTAGGTTTCAACCCGTGACTTTCCGAAAACAAAACATGNTCTTCTGATTAAGCTATTCTGGTTTTCAGTGGTCATACCACAGTACTTTACGAGGGAGAGTCAGTTAATAGGTCACAAATGGATGTAAAACGTAAAACATGTTATATTCGGACCTGGGGAAAACATTTATTTCTTCGCAATTCTCCACCAACGTTGGTACACTTGTCCATCGCTTTACCAGTGCGTTGCAAACCGCAGCACACAAATATTTTGACTGTAGCCCACTTCTGCACTTCCGTTTCAATTTCATCAGCGAAGCGTTTGCTGCGTTTCTCGATCCAGTTGTAAACCTCTTTACGTGACAAAACTTTTCACCGTAAATAGGAGAAACTTCTTTATGAATATCCTTTTCATTGAGTCCCTTTGCCCACAATAACCGCACACTCCTTAAGCACTGTCGCCATTTTGACTACAGATACCAGCCTCTGGACAAGCGCATGCGCGTCCGCTTCCTAGACTGTCATGCAGCTGGATTGTGCTGCTACTTAGTGATACACATACAAAACCTGTTACTTCCAATACAGCTGTTCTGCTTCCATTTGTGACCTATTTACGGACTCTCCCTCGCATATTATATTGACAATGTTTCGTCAGAATGCATGTATCATATTGGACTAACCTTTCTCAGCGAAAACTGGTTTTGCCTTGTGGGATGTCTGTTTCGTGCTCACATCTTTCACATATACGTTTCCAGCCTCACAGTCACTCTGGTGTCGACTCAGCCTCTAACAGAAATGAGCAACAGGAATCTTCCTAGGGTTAAAGGGTGGCAGGTGCGTTAGGCTGACAGTCTCACCGTCATATGCGAGCCGATTGTGTAGAAAATGTGAGAACGTCGACATCTCACAGCCCTATGGTTCTTCACGGCCTGTTACAGGGATAACTTTACCTTTTTGATTCATCTGTATCTGGCATTTAGGTTTGGCCGTTCGAACGAAAGACAAAGAAAGTTACCGACTTAGATAAAATCTGATTAGAGATGGGGGTTGGTTGGTTAGCTCCTGCAGAACCGAAAGGCTTGCTAACTGGTACCGGGGCCGCATAGTAGCAGATGGAGGGAGTTGGTGATTGTTTTTAATCAGCGTTCATTGGTTGCGTTCCTGTGGGTTGGTGAACTAGTTAGAACTGAAGGGCGGAAAGGGGTGGGTTTGGAGGGCATATCGCGGCTAGCGGGTGGGTTACTCCGGTGTATCTGCCGGCACGATGGAATGTGTGAGGAACGAGGTCCATTCCGCAAATACCCGCGGCGGCCAGCCTCCCATTGTTCTGCTGATGCTGTAGGGTATCCGTTGGTCCGTCTGTTTCGCGGTCGCTTCATTAGGGGTAGCGGCTTCACATCCGTTAAATAACAGCGCCGCACCCCACCACACCAAAACTGCATGTCCAATCAACATTTTATGTAAAAATAAAAAGAGGAAATTCGCCCACCACCACCAAATCAAATCATCACACAAGAGAAAAATAAAGCAGTAGGAAAACGGGTGAGGTAGAGGGGATCCGAGAAGAGAGGGGTATTTAATTAAAATAGGAAACAAATGCAGTGCATTCGTCCTGCCGATGAGGCGCCCTAACCCCTGATGCGTGCAGTATTTCTGCTCCCACTGCCAGAGAATGCAACAGAATACCTGTCATACCATGATGCATTTTCTGTTTTGTTTTGTGAAGTTTACATCCTCCTTAAATGCTTCTGAGCGTGCATGAACATAAAGCTTCAGGCTGCGGCCACTTTGATCGTATCCGATACACGTATATATTGTATCTCAGGGGCTTTAATGGACGTGGGTGTGGAGAGAAAAATTCCAACTCTGGGACTCGAATGACGGTTGTCTCCTGAGTCATTAATTATGCGGCGTATAAACCCGTTGCTAATCTGTGACTCCTTAAACCGCAACAGTTTGTGAGCAACGGCTCGGTAAACACATTCCATTTGCTAGGTAGGAGGTCCTTAATAATGCAACAGTTGGTCTGAAACAGAGGAAACGGGGTGTTTTCTACGTGGTCCTTGCTGAAGTCAGTTGATAGTTGGTTCTGTACGGGAGTCGGTGAAGAGAGGACTTGAGGGAGTGAAGCTGAAGAATCTCCATCATTAGAAGCCGTAGCCAGGGAACGGATGGAGAAAAGGCATAGCTGGTGCTGTGGAGATTAGTGTTGGCGCTGTAATTAATTGTATTTCCGAGTCGTGTATGTGTAAGTGGTCAGTAAATGCATTCACCAATCCAAATCCCGTCTGTAGTCACTCGTGCACGTGACAGTATGCGTGCAGCATACTGAAAATGTTGAACATAGGTCTAAATAAAATTAAAAATATTTTTATTTGCTGTATGTAAGTCCGTTTTACGGCTGTCATGTAACTAACACTGTTTTTGCCCCCGTTAATGCACATGGGAATTTCCTGTAATCACCGGCACTGTTATTGGATCTGAAAATGCATTCCACTTAGGGTAAACAAAAAAGGCGTCAGATGAATAATGCCCCCCATTTTTTTTTTCAAGTTAGGTACTGGGATTTAATTTTGCCTTTGGTTCTGTATGGGTGTGAAACTTGGTCTCTGACATTAAGGGAGGAACACAGACTGAGGGTGTTTGAGAACAGGGAGTTGAGGAGAATATTTGGACCGAAGAGACATGAAATGACAGGAGGTTGGAGAAAACTGCATAATGAGGAGCTTCAAAACTTGTACTCTTCTCCAAGTATAATAAGAATGATCAAGTCGAGGAGGATGAGGTGGGCAGAGCATATAGCATGAATGGGGGAGAAGAGGAATACATAGAGGATATTGGTGGGAAAGCCAGAAAGAAAGAGGCCACTAGGAAGACCAAGGCGTTGGTGGGTGGACAATATTAAAAATGGATCTTANTGCACTATGAATATTTTAACCCCATGTAGTAGCGCAGTGGACCGCTCTGTGGTCTAGTGGTCAGAGTTCCTGCCTACAGATCCAGAGGTCCTGGGTTCGATTCCCGGCGCTACCCAGTTTTCTGAGAGGCAGTGGGTCTGGAACGGGGTCCACTTAGCCTGGTGAGGATAATTGAGCTATTTAAAGGAAGTAGCGGCTCCGGTCTAGAAAACCGAGATTAACGGCCGTGTGGATCCGTTGCGCTGACCGATAAAGTTTGCATTAACTTCGCCGACAAGCGGCTGTCGCTTGCGGACTACAGGCCACGGAGTGTTTGTTTGTTTGTTTGTTTGTTTGTTTGTTTGTTTGTAGTAGCGTAGTTGGCTGCGGCACTATGCAACAAGCCGGAAGGTCGAGGGATCGAATCCTTATGAGGTGGATATTTTCAGTTTACCCAATCCTTCCAGCCGCACTATGACCGGGGGTCCACTCAGCCTCTAACAGAAATGAGTACCAGGAATCTTCCTGGGGAGTAAAGCGCGGCCGGCGCGTAAGGCTGACAACATTACCGCCATCTGTGAGCCGATTGTCTAGATAATGTGGGAGCCTCAACATCTCAGAACCCTATGAGCTTCCATGGCCTGTTACAGGGATACCTTTACTTTTACAAGTATATTATGTGCCTCTTTTTTTTCGGATTAATACACGAGGATTAGAAGTGAGCTTTAGACATATAAAAAGACTTCATATTTAAGCATATTAAATATAGGCCTGTATCCGCACTGCAGTCCCGCATCACTCACGTTTCCCACCGACCGCGTAAATGTGTTTTGCTCACGAATGAACGTATTAGCAAGGAAGCGGTCATGTGGATGTATTATCAAATTCAGTGTGTAGCGGGTATAATCGAAGTATAACAGTTTATCTGGAGGAAGTTCTGCGCTAAAAACACTTGATATTAATTACATCAAAACACAGTGTCCGCGTGTTTTACCAAATACGAACACGTTTTAAATTAAGCTACGTATGCCTGATGATCCCCTTTTATAATATAAAAAAACTTTTCTGTTACAAATTGCCATAAAACTAATGATTTATATTGTCGAAAAGCCACAGACATTAAATTTTCCTTTATTAAACCGAAACTATTCGGAAACAAACTCCGTGGCCTGTAGTCCTGAAGCGAGCTATACCGACCGAGCGACCGACGCTTGTCGGCGAAGTTAGTGCCAATATTAGCGGATAGAGTGTGTCGTGTTCTCAGTGTAACGAATCCCCCACTGCCGTTAATATCGGTTTTCTAGACCGGAGCTGCTATTTCCTTGAAATATCTCCTCAATTATCCTCACGAGGCTCAGTGGGCCCCGTTCCATACCCACTTCTTCTCAGAAAATCTGGTAGCGCCGGGAATCTAACCTGGATCTCTGGATCTGTAGCCAGGAACTCTGACCACTAGACCACAGAGGCCGTCCCTCTAGAGTTTAAAACCGCCGTTAAATGAATTTCGAGTCAGTGCTCTTAGCACCTGACTATCAGGACCTCAGTAATGGGGCAAACTGTCAGACGAAATGTTTCTAGTGTGGAGCTGTCCCTAGCTTCCACTGGGAATATGACACTGAATTTAACTCGTGGCACGTTGCCTTTACGCATAAAATACAGTAAGGTGCCGTCTATTTTAGTATCGTGCCTTAACCTTTATGTGGACGGAAATTGTTACACTTAGTTCGCAATGTCTATGAAATGAACGCAGACAGACATCGCCCAGGTAGCAATAAAATATCGGCCTCGTGGGGCTGCCATATACGGAAGTTCCCTTGATCGTGGTTCACTAGATATATTTCTTGCAGTACAACAATGGGCAGTTACGATATCATTATAGAAATAACCTACAGCCGACAAAGTGATATAATTTTAGTACTTTAACACCCTTGGGAATGTGGTTGGTCGTTAATTGTGATAAGTGATATCCAGAATTTCGCATGTCCTCTGCTGCAACGACCGGGTTATTATGAACTAGGTTTTTCGCTGTACTTCCCTGGCCTTTTTATTTTATCCGCTAACACTGGATTTGGTGAAAAGTAGTCTCAACTTAAGTGTTTTTCTAAATTATGTCAGCAAATGTTTTGTTACACCGCACTTATTTTTGGCATTGTCCATTGTGTGAGGTATCCTTATGTATAAAGCACATAATGTTGGGAGAAATGGCTGGAGTCCCGTTTTAAGGCGATCTGTTGACGTCATACATTTTCACCTTTCGTTCTCTGATGTTCTGACATGGTTAGAATTAACTTAGGACCGTTTGAGCGGCCTCCGTAGTCTAGGGGTAACGTTCCCACCTCATGACTCAAGGTACGCGGGTTCAAAAACCCGGCGGAGGTCGTGGAATTTTTAAAATTCAGGGAACAAGTCCTCCGGGAGGGACTTTAAGCCGTGTGTCCCGTGTCCTAGATTTACGGCACGTAAAAGATCCTCATGTCTCTATGAGACCTCTGAGCAAAATTAGGCAACACTTTCCNTAGTACGGTCGCCATTTTTACTACTGAAACCAGCTTCTGAACATGCGCGTCTACTACCTAGGCTATCATGAAGGTGGATTGTGCTGCTACCTAGTGACGCACATACAAAACCTATTAACATATACTAGTTTGAATACTAATTGTATGATAGCCCGGAGGACTAGTACGAGGGTGAGTTAGTAAATAAAACGTAAAAACATGTGATATTCGAACCTGAAAAAAAAGACATTTATTTATCGACATATCCTCCACAAACACTGATACACTTGTCCCATCGTTTTACGAGTGTTTGGAATCCCGCAGCATAGAAATATTTTGACTGTTGTCTCAGCAATTTCCGCACCTCCGTTTCAAACTCTTCGTCGTCTTCGAAACGTTTGCCACGCTTATCAACCAATTACGAACCGCTTTACGTGACAGAAACTTCCCAGCGTAAAGAGGAGAAATATATTTATGAATATCCTTTGCAGTGAGTCCTCTTACCCACAAAAAAAAACGCACAACAGAACTCCTGCGTAGTACACACTTCTAGTACGGTCGCCATTTTTACTACTGAAACCAGCTTCTGAACATGCGCGTCTACTACCTAGGCTATAATGAAGCTGGATTGTGCTGCTACCTAGAGATGCACATACAAAACCTATTAACGTCCATTACTGCCGTTTTACTCCCAATTATGACCTGGTTACTGACTCTTCTTCGTATATGTGCTTCTATGAAATTAGTATTTACGGTTTACCAGGTTCGATCCCGCTGTCTGCCACCAAAATCGAAAATAATAGAAACGAAACCTATGAAATGATGGATGGACATTAGAGATATGCAGGCTTTTGCTGGAGAGACGGAGGTAGGTAGGTAGGTAGATATATATATAAATAGGTGGGGAAGGGGCGTAGGCAGCTGAAGCCCCCACCGCTGGGCCCTTGCCATCACAGTCCTGGTATCATAAGATTAGCCTGCCGTACCACGACACAGTGCCTTTTTCTATTACGTAACCGACAGTGCCCTCCTTTTCAGTATCGCGCTTTAACATAGGTCTCTAAAATTGTTTTCATATATATTTTCGATGTAGCGTTTATCGATTATTAAAGATCGATCATTGATCTGTTGAGGTCAGCGGCTCCGGAACTTCTGGTTTGGGCAAAAAGGGAGGGGGGGTACACCAAGTGCTTTACAGTGGCTACTGCAGCAATTTAACTATGTTTGCTATGTGGACAATTCTACAGGGTAATGAAGTATCTCATTTATCGAAAAATGGGTTAATTAAATTCAGCATATTTTGTTTTAGCGAAGTACTGATTAAATGCCACTGAAACGACTATTACATAGCGTAGGAAGTAACAGGCCAATAGACGGACCGTTACATTGTCCTCACGGTGTTAAAGAAAATGGTCATGAGATTCGGTACTTGGAATGGATCTTAAATTTTTTATTTTTAAATTCGCACAGTGGGGGGTGGAGTCCAGCTGGGTCCACTTCGCACGGCGGCCACTGATTGGCCTATTGTAGCCTGCCCCGGGTGATTATGATAATGGAGAATTTGTTGGAATGAAGATTGGCAGGGGAAGCCGAAGTACTCGGAGAAAAACCCGCCAAGCTCCACTTTGTCCACCACAAATCCCACTTGATCAGACCCCGGGATCGAACCCGGGCCGCCGCGGTGGGAAGCCAGCGACTAACCGCTTGAGTTACGGCGCGGCCTTGGAATGGTTCTTAAAGAGAGATAGGATGGGATGGTATGGATTGGTTTGATCTGGCTCAGGATGGGGACCAAGGGCTCTTGTGAACACGGTAATGAACCTTAGGGTTCCATAAAATGCTGGGAAATTCTTGAGTAGCTGCTCAATTGGCGGCTCTTCCAAAAGGGCTCAGCTCCAAGTAATTATTATTATTATTATTATACTGCTAAGTATATTGTGAGTCTAGAATTACTTAGATAGTCAGAGTCTCCGCTTTTGTTATATCCGAAGGTTCATTGCCGTGTTCACAAAGCCGTCACTGGACCATATCTCAGTTCATTCGGTTTAGTCAACACGTATACCTTTAAAATCCGTTTTAATATTATCCTTCTATTTATATAAAGGTTTCTGAAGTAGTCCCTCCTTTTAATTTGTGGCAAAATGGCCGCATTTCATGCCTTGTTTATATTCGATATCTTGTACAAGTGTTTTTGGACCCTTGGTTGCAGTCTTGTGTTATCGCTACACACGCAGTTGTTCGTCTTCCGCGTCTTGCCCTTCGCTTCCTGCGCTGTTGCTATGGTGATGGCGAAAAGCAATAAAGTGACCACTGTGACAAGCACTGGAGTTCTAGGCTCACTCCTATTTCCTGCGTGGCCTCCTCCACCTCCTCTTGTCCTCTCCAGGATATTGATTATGGTCGCCATAGTCAGACGGTTCTGGTGGAGGAAGGGAGGAGAGGTGGCTTGTCTGATCGGAGGAGGACCAAGCTGAAGACGACCGGCCGATCTTCCGAGCACTACTTACCTGCTTGCTTGAGGGTCGGGGGGGGGGAAGGGAGGGGTGTTGGTCTGCAGAAATTGATGACGCCAGCAGGGACAGAATGGATGCTGTGATGCGTTGATATTGAAGACAGGCGCAGGAAACTTTACAGCTCTAACACAGTGGCCATAAAGTGAAAGACTGAGTAAATTAAACAGCAAGTATTGGAATTTCATTCGAAAGGATAGCGCAGTCGCTATAGCGACGGACGAACGAGAAGGTGGGAGTTCGATTCCTGATAGGGTCAAGAATTTTCTCATCTCCACGTCGTCCAGACCGTCTCTGGGGCCTAGCAAGCCGCCTAACCAATGGGTACCGGGTATATAGCGGCTGGAGCGTGAAACTGACCACTCCCAATTAATGCCGAGGTGAAGAAAACGTGTATCTATCTATACATCCACTCCCCCATACGCCTTATAGGGACAACTTTACTTTTACCTCTTTGTTTAAAGCGTAAGGGTGATGTTATTTACTTTTGGAGTGTTCTGTTAAAACGTCAGGACTGAAAGAGTAGGGTGGTCCGGAATTGATTCCCGGAAACACACAAATTGCAAACAGGACTCGTAGATATTTTGTTAACCAACGTTTCGGAGGAACGTATCGCCTCAACCTTCAGGGTATAAGAAATCCTCGAGCGATGAACCAGCTTGAGTAGGTGTCTGTCTGCACGGCGCCACATCCCAGAAGACGACTTTCTTCATAGTCACCGCCGTGTAAACCTCACATCTTACAATGTTTACCTAGCCGTTGTCTAGCAACATACGTCTCTGTTATGCTTCTCTGACTGCACACTTCCGGCTTTCAGGCGTCATGCCACAATAGTAATCATACAATTCAGCTGTTCGTTTAAGTTGTGGTATGTGCCTGCGAAATCTCTCTCTACGTTGACGTAAGTTGGTTCTTTCGTGTAACGTTTAGACTTCTTTTTTATTGCTAGTGGGGTGGGACTAAGTCCCTTGTACTGCGGCCACTTCTGGCCTATTGTACCAGCCCCAGATGATAGGTGAGGGTGATTGTGGAGCAATTGATGGAATGTAGATTGACAGGGGAAACCGAAGTACTCGGAGAAAACCTGCCCCAGTGCCACTTTGTCCACCACAAATCCCACTTGACGATACCCGGGATCGAACCAGGGCCGCCGCGGTGGAAAGCCAGCTATTAACCGCTTGAGCTATGGCGCGGCCAACGTTTAGACTAACTCATGCTCTAAAGACGTGTTGCAACGTTCTGCCGTCCAGGGACACAACTCACCACACAACCAGCAGGTAGACGGTCTTTTAAAGCGAACTGGACTGGCCGTATGCGTTATGGCGGCTGTGAGGAGAGTCTTCTGTTTAGCTGTCGGAAATGTAACTATCTAAACAAAATAAAATAAACGCGTGATCATTAGAGGAAGTGTAAAACTTTCAGCCCAACAAGTTGCGGTTTGCTTTCGCCACACAAAGAAAAATAGGCGTGTCACAGTGGCGCGTGATCTAAGTCATGCACTTTCTTCTACCGCTTGAACACTGGGACCATGGGCTCGAGTCCCATTCGGGGCATGGGAAGAGAGGGGAGCTAGGCTACGGGCTAAACGCCCGGGGGTAGGAGTTCGAGTCCTGGTGGGGTCAAGAATTTTCTCTTCTCTATATCGTCCAGACTGGCTCTGGGGTCCACCCAGCCTCCTATCCAATGGGTATCGGGTGCTGTTTCCTCTGGGGTAAAGCGGCCGGGG
>NW_019725012.1:285016-341097 GCF_002891405.2 Cryptotermes secundus | reverse complement strand
ATATTCGAAATCACACTTCATTTAAAAAACATTATATTCATAATTAGTAATACAGGGTGTTCTACTCCTGAAATAATATTCCAATAAATTTATTTTTTCTATAATTTCTGTCTGAAAATTGTGCTGCGGCCTATACACGCACGCGGCCTATACATGCGTAAATGCGGTAGTTAAGCACAGGGACAACTTCACCTTTTTGTACCAAGGGCAGAGAGGCCTTGCTACGGCCCTGTCCCTACGCTCAACAAGTGTTACCAATGTCTATAAATAACATTCCGAAAACCGGAAAAACGGAAGACCTTGTCTGTCGTACGTACAAAGATAAAGAAAGCGCAATTCCATTACAGGGAATGCGGTAGAACAGGAACGGAATGGGGAGATGGTTGTTACCCCTGTTGCTTATTATGCAGGTTCTGGGTTCAGACCTCGGCCTCCTGACAGGGCTCTTTATTTTTCTTTCTCAGCCCCTCCATTCAAATACGGGAATATTACGTTAGCGTTGTCGTGAAATAAGACCTCGAGGCGTATTCTTGCGACGTCATTTTAATACTCTTCCACGTAACTACAATTCAACGTAAGTATAACACGAAATGTCGAACAAGTCGTTTCACAGTCGGTCCTTTCGTGTTAACAACTCTCACTAGAATGTCAAAGAATATCCCTATGCAGTGTTTTATACACAAGATGTTTCCTGGCAACGAACCTTCAATGAAGGTTATCCAGTTTCCGGGGTAACGCCGTTACTGCCCGGCAAATAACACGCAACGTCTACTAGAGCAAACACTAACAAGTCATGGATCATAAGTCAAGGAATTAAAGGGGAAAGATGTCTCAGTTCCTCACAAGCCTATTACCGGTTCCTTACAATTTTTTCTTCAGTAATCATTCTTATCATTTTATGCTATATAATTTGGACAATTGAAGACATCGTTAAATAAAGCCACGATATATCGCGGGTGGCGCTATTGGAAGTGACAGCGGACTGCGCATGCTTGAACAGAATAAGCCCCGAGTGCCCCTAAAAGTACAGTTTGAATTTCAGGTTGATATGAATGTGCAATGGACAGATGTGATATATTTTCTGCTACAAACACAGCTCTAACACCTAACGTCAGGAGACCTATCATGGGACAAGCTTTTATTCAGTCTGTATATAGCTTTTTTTTTTTTTTTGATAAAGAATAGCAGACAAAACAAAGCTCCTTCGTTTGTCGCCCGAGGCCAGCCATGCGTCCGCCGTAGAGAGTTGGGAGTAGCCAGTTTTCTAAAAATAAAATTAGGATGCTGAAAGGTTATTTCTGTTGGACCTGAGCGGGGTAGGACTGTTTCTCTGCACTTGTTACTTTGTACTCGCCGGTGGCACAGCATCCGTCTCCGAGCGCTACGCTCAAAGACAATTATGTGAAATTTCTTGAAAGCTGGTTGTTGTAAAGGCAAGACATAAATACGAATATGCGAAATGATAGAGAGAAAGTGAACGAATAGGATAAGTAAAGACAGTAATATAAAGTATTGGAAGGTATGGAAGGAAAATAATAAACAAAATAAAGATAGACAGGAAATAAGGGGAAAGATGGAAAATCATACACACCGGAAATGAGGTGAATGAAGAAGTAAAAGCAAGAACAGGAGGAAGAAATATAATTGAGCATAATTAAAGATATTTAAAGAGTAAAGAATAAATGAAGGAGAGGCCTGAGAGATTTATTGCATGCAAATGGTCCTATATTTCCTTCCGTAAAATAGGTTTACATTGACCCGTAGGTCATATGTACCCCTGTGCCTATGTGCCACGTTATGAAGGCGTATAAGGGACATGGAAGGCTTTATGCCTCTTAGACATTGTAATTAGATGAAAGTATGTGGTCAGTTCCGGCCGCTTTATCCTTTGGGAAACAGCCACCTATTCTGATTGGTCATGTGAGCCTCAGAACCGATCTGGACACGTTGCTTAGAGAAAATTTGCGAAGTTCTGAGTAGGATTGGAAGCTCAGTTGGCCGTATTGAAGGAATTTTGAGCTGTCCATGTTCTGTATTAGATGGATCCGAAAGAAGATATAGGACTAATGTGAACCGTGTCCCGACTCTACAAGTCCATCTGCTTGCCTTATTGAGCTGTGTGTATGGACTTCCCTACTTACACGTTCAGGCCACTGGAAAGTTGCGTAGAAGGAATTTTCGCTTCCCCCGACATTTGTACACTCTTACAGAATATAACAAACTCCGTGGCCTGCAGTCCGCAAGAGAACTATACCGACCGAGCGACCGTCGTTGTCGGCGAAGTTAGTGCCAACTTTTGCGGATAGAGGGTGTCACGTGGTCAGCGCAACGGATCCCCACGGCCGTTAATCTCGGTTTTCTAGACCGCAGCCGATATTTCCATGAAATAGTTCCTCAGTTATCCTCACGAGGCTAAGTGGACTTCGTTCCAGACCCACTACTTTTCAGAAAATCTGGTAGCGCAGGAAATCGAACCCGGGAGCGCTAGATCTGAAGCCAGGAACTCTGACTACTACACCACAGAGGCAGTCCGTTTGTACACTCATACAGAATACAGCAGAACTTGGTTATAACGTCATCAAAGGGACCTAAAAATAGTGTCGTTATAAACGAATGTCGTTGTAACCGAAATGGGCACTTCCACAGTAGCCTTATGTTAGTCACGTAAAAATCTACCAAAAACCGAGTTAAAATGTTGCATTTGTAATATCAAAGACATATTACAGCGCTTTTCACTGACAATACACACCGCACTAATACTGTATATTAAAGGTAGGCCCACTCACCAAATTACAGTAGATTACATCAATTGTTGTGCCTTACTGTACCTAGATACGAGTACAGTAATCAGTTATCTTCATCTGTTTCCTGTTACTTGCCCAATACACACTTTCTAAATTACGTTCAATGTCCATATCAGAGAAATTCGGGAATGAAAATGACGTTACATACGAGGTTGATGCATTTGTGCATGTCGTACTAAGCAAGGCATAAAAACAGTTGCTTTATGAGGAATTAGTTCGTACCATTGAATATTTGACGCAATAGACAAGGTGTCGCAGAAACCGATGTTGCTATAACCAAGTTTTACTGTATAATAAAGCATTTTAGAAATTGAACTGATGTTAAATGGCGACCATTTTTAATCGGAACCCTTCTGAGGTCCTCGCAATGTGGAGCGCAAGCTTCAGTAAAATTAATCCAATAAACGGAAATTGTATCTCGAAAACTGAAAGGGGATTTAATCCTTTATATTATAACCATAAAGACGTTTGTTATGGCACTGTTTTATGTCCATATGATTTAGTTTTTATTCTTCCTGAAATGTACCTAACAAGGAGCATTCTTGTTACAAATGAATAAGAATTAATTTCAACTGCCAACAAAATACGTGCAGAATACTTTAATGGACTGTTGGAAGAAAGTACAAAAGCAAGAAACGAGCAGAAATAAAGGCAGAGACAGTAAAAGTAAGGTAAAGCGATCCCTGTACCAGGCCGTGAAGGCCCATAGGGTTGTGAGACGTTGAGGTTCCCACATTATCTAGACAATCGGCTCACAGATGGCGGTGAGGTTGGCAGCCTTACACGCCGGCCGCCCTTTACCCACATGAATATTCCTGGTACTCATTTCTGTTAAAGGCTGAGTCGACCGCGGCTGGAAGAATTAGGTAAATTGAAAATTCATACTCATCGGGACTCGATCCCGCGACCCTCCGGCTTGTAGCATAGTGCCTCAACCAACTACGCTACCGCGTGCCCCAAAGGAAGAATATATATATATATATATAAATACTTGCATTGAGTACCGTGCACTGTTTTTGTCTAGAACAGAGCAGTACCTGATGTTAAGTTGAAATGTGTAGGAACTCGTCACTTCCAAGAAATGATGGGTACCCATGTAGAAAGTTATTGTGCCCTTTGCAGTATCAGAGCAGTGGAGTCATGCAGGGTACACGGAATTAGTGAGAAACACCTGGTAGTTTCAGAATACGTTGTCTCAGAAGTGCATGAAATGAATACATAATCGGGAATGCATTCCACGTGTTCCTTCTCTAAAATATTCAGACGAGTACAGATGGCACTTTATATTGGTAAAATACTCTAAAAGTTGCCAGGAGAATGTGACTGAATTGGTAATAATTGAATTACGAAAATTATCTTCTTTCTTTAACCAGTGTTGCTAAACCCACGTTAGGTGGGTTCCTTGTCACGGTATGGCGCGTCCTCAGGTTGCAGAGGGAAGCTGCGAATATATTGAATAAGCAGTCGCGGACAGCCGACAAGGGGTGGTCCTCCAGCTGGGGGGGGGGGGGAGCCGACAACTCCTCACCCTAAAAAATAAGCTTGTTACGAAATGTCACAAAGGGCCTCGGACCTCGACGGATTCTTTGGAAAACTACTTAAGCTAAAGAAAATGCAAGGAGGATGAGATAGCCAGGGCATGTAGCACGAATGGGGGAGAAGAGGACACTAGGAAGACAAAGATGTAGGTGTGTGGATAATATTAAGCTAGATGTTAGAGAGGTAGGATGGACTGGATTGATCTGGCTCAGAATGGGGACCAGTGGAGGGCTTTTGTGAACACAGTAATGAACCTTCGTGTTCCATAAAATGTTGGGAAGTTGCAGTTGGAGTGTTCTCAAGAAGCGTTGAGCTTCATAAAGACGCTTAGTTTTGTTAAACTGCAAAGGGGAGCCGGGATAGCTCAGTCGGTATAGCGACTGGCTACGGGCTGGACGACCGATTGTTGGTTGCTGATGGTTCTTACTTTCTCGCAGTGTTAAATTGACAGTTCGTGTTTTTCCTTGGCACTACAGCCCCAGTGAGCCCCAGTGAGCCTAGGCCTACCTCCATGAACTTCTCCGTTCACTTCGGTAGGACACCTTGGGTGAGTGATCAGCTCGTCGCAAGGCCTCTACCTGTACACAAACACAGAAAAACGCACACAAACAACCATGCCCTGAGTGGGATTCGAACCCACATCTCGGCTTCCGAGCGAGGGAAGACAGTACATGCCTTAGACCGCTCGGCTACTGTGACCGGCAGTGTATAAGAATAATATATAAGAATTCAGTTCGTACCTCACAGGAAACAGATCCGAACCCACGATCCCGGCTTCCGAGCGAGGGAAGACAGTGCATGCCTTAGACCGCTCGGCTACCGTGACCGGCTGACAGTGTTAGGGATTCATAAATAATGTTAGTTGATTATCTCGACTTACAGGGAGCTCTGCATTTCTGGGGAGCACGACTGTGTCGCTTCCAGAATACGGTGGGTGCGTATTTCCTTGACAGGTATCTGATGTATCATTGCTTGTACCTACATGGTCGTTCGTAGCTTCCTGAAACTAATTTTAAACAAAATATTACCTTCGGTTTGCGTTCTTCTGAATGTTGACGCCGTGTAGTCTAGTGAGGCTACACGCTGTCGAAATCCGGAAGACCTCAGTCTAACTAATTTCATGGAACTGAGCCCTTCTTTAGAAACTGCTAATTGTGCAGCTACTCAAGAACTTACCAGGAATTTGTGGAACCCGGGAGGTTCATTAGCGTGTTCACAAAAGCCCTCCGTTGGTCCCTGTCTTGAGGCACATCAGTCCAATCCATGCTATCCCATCTTATCTCTCTTAAGATCAATTTTAATATTATCCACCAATTACGTCATGTTCTTCCTACTGGTCTTTTTCCTTCTGGATTTCCTACCAATATCCTATATGCATTCCTCTTCTCCCCCATTCGTGCTACATGCCCTGCCCACCTCATCCTCCTTGACTTGATCATTCTAATTATACTTGGAGAAGAGTACAAGTTATGAAGCTCCTCATTATGCAGTTTTCTCCAACCTCCTGTCACTTCATCTCTCTTCGGTCCAAATATTCCCCTGAGCACTTTCGAATATTTCATATAGCACTTGCTGTTCACAGCGTCGACGGTTATGACCTCGCCTTGTCGTGCTGTAGGGCCACATGAGATGTGAATCAGTAGACATGTCGCCATCGACGAAGAAAATAGCGTTTTGAATCTGGACAAGTTATTCCGGGCGCGGTAATGAAAATTATCTGATTCTACCGAAACGCAGCGCTCGAGGAAATATTCGGACAAGTTACGAATAAGCACACTGAGTGTTCCATCAAGGAAGTGTACAGTTTCAGGAGAAAATGCTAAAATCGATAGGAATATCACATGTAATAAACTGTTAATAAAATGTTAACGAAAGTAAAGTAAAATTGTCCCCGTGCTTAACTAATTAAGCACGACGCCATGAAGAGAT
This sequence comes from Cryptotermes secundus, assembly GCF_002891405.2. NCBI lineage: Eukaryota > Metazoa > Arthropoda > Insecta > Blattodea > Kalotermitidae > Cryptotermes > Cryptotermes secundus. Next base: position 334,825 of record NW_019725012.1, on the reverse strand, counting down.
GGGGGGGGGTGAATGTACCATACACATCTCGACACTAATTGCAGGTGAGTGATCAGCTTCACGCTTCGGCCGCCTTACCCGCCATTTGATAGGCTGGGTGGGCTCCAGAGCCGGTCTGGGCGACATGGAGAAGTGAAAATTTTTTACTCTACCAGGGCTCGAACGCCGACCCCTCGGTCGTCTAGCCCGTAGCCAGTCGCTATACCGACTGAGCTATCCCGTCGGGTAAGGGTAAGCGATATTCTGTAACTTCAGCATTGCTGTATTTAAGATATACGGAATTATTACGGCTGCGATTAACTCTTCCCCTACGGTAAACGAACATTAAAATCACATTCAACCAGTCATTGCTAGCGGATGTTTACTCAAACTGGCGACATACGAGACTTCGACAGCACCAGCAACAGTTTATATTTATATCCAAATACACCTACACCAATAAATTCCTGTCGGAGGGAGCTCTGTTTAATTATCATCGAGAACAAAAGATTTCGGCAATCTCTTCGTGTGATTGCAAAACCACTCCTACGTGTATCTACAACTTATCTTCCGAACACTTTCCGTTGCACTGAAGATTACAGGAGAAAAGTGCGTAGGTCTTCGTATTTTTATAGAATGTTAACTAAAACTGACCACCTCTGTGGTCTAGTGGTCAGAGTTCCTGGCTACAGATCCGGAGGTCCGGTTTCGATTCCCGGCGATACCAGATTTTCTGAAAAGTAGTGGGTCTGGAACGGGGTCTACTCAGCCTTGTGAGGATAATTGAGGAGATAATTGAGGAGCTATTTCAAGGAAATAGCGGCTCCGGTCTAGAAAACCGAAATTAACGGCCGTGGGAATTCGTTGCGCTGTGCACGTGACATCCTCTATCCGCAAAAATTGGCACTAACTTCGCTGACAAGCGGCGGTCGCTTGGTCGGTATAGTTCACTTGCGGACTAAAACCACGGATTTTATTTTTGTTTGTTAACTAAAACTGGGATGTGTCGACGGATCTTATTAAAGCTCACAAGTATGAAGTGACAGGAGGTTGGAGAGAACTGCATAATGAGGAGCTTCATAACTTGTACTCTTCTCAAGTATAATTAGAATGATCAAGTTAAGGAGGGTGAGGTGGGCAGGTCATGTAGCACCAATGGGGGAGACGAGGAATGCGTGTAGGATATTGGTGGGAAAGCCAGAAGGAAAGAGACCACAGGGAAGACCAAGGCGTAGGTGGGTGGACAATATTAGAATGGATCTTAGAGAGATAGGATGGGATGGGATGGATTGGATAGATCTGGCTCAGGATAGGGACCAGTGGAGGGCTCTTGTGAACAAGGTGATGAACCTTCGGATACCATAAAATGTTGGGAAGTTGTTGAGTAGCTGCAGAATTGGCGGCTCCTCAAGAAGGGCTCACCTCCATGAGTAAGTAAGTAAGTAAGTAAGTAAGTATAAAATTTCATGACACTCGGTTGAGAGGTTCTCCAGTTGTTTGATATGTACAGATGGAAGAAATTTCATAGGCGCTCCGCAAGGTTGCAAACGCGCCTGAAGACCAAGAGTGGCACAGACTAAAATTAAGTATGTACAGAAATAAACGTATGTAATTTCTTGTGGAGTCACTGTGTAGATTGTAAGAGATATCTTGAACCGTTACGTCTTAAGCAGTAAACTTCATCAAGTGTAACAATTTTAATAGCAGAATATAAACGTTCGCCTTTGCATGTTTCGTTCACTACTGACCACCGTCAGAACTCGCCTTCACCCCCAAATTTACACGCCAATTCTGTGTAGATAAATGTAAGAAAACTTCATCTGTGCACAGTAACTGTGTGTCCATGAAAACTCTGAGCGGTTAATTGCGAATCCCTGTAGGTAGATACATACACAAAATTGTGTCACAAGAAACAAAAAAGTCAATAGAAAACGGGATTTCCAACTGTAACTTGTAAAACATTTAACATAAATAAGCTTGCGGAATCAATTTTCTTCCGTGATATTTTGAACAACAAGTGAGCACTATATTCGTGGAAATATATTAGTTATCTTTGTCCATCAAAGTGTTAATGCCAAAAGACACCCATAAACAACCTGTTCTTCCATGGCTTCAAGGTTACCACTACTGTCAGTCGGTTCAAGATATTTATTAAATAATTTGAGGCCTAAAGAAGACCTACGAACACAGTGTGGGTGTTTACTTCTGACCTTACAAACTTACTTACTTCGTGGAGCTGAGCTCTTCTTGAGAAGCTGCCAATTGTGCAGCTACATAAGAACTTAGCAGCATTTTATGGAACCCGAAGGTTCATTACCGTGTTCACAGGAGCCCTCCGAAATCCCTATCCTGAGTCATCAATCCAGTCCATAACACCCCATCCCATTTGCCTAAGATCAATTTTAATATTATCCACCCACCTACATCTTGGTCTTTACTGAAGATTAACCTTTCGATGTTGGGTTTAAATTACAAAGAATAATTGAGTTCATTTGTTTGTATTCTTTCATGACAGTTAGGGCTTTACATTTGTATTCATGAAAAGCGGAAATGCGTGTATTTAGCCCTGATTGCTAAAAGATAACAAAATTATACGTAACTCGGTTTGGTTCGTATAAGAAAACAGGAAAGCATTTCTGAGCAGAAGTAGCCAGTTTTCCCGAGAAAGATATCTCATAGGTTTTTTTTTTCATTGTTTGTGGGGTGGGGCTAAGTCCCTTGCACTGCGGCCACTTCTGGCCTGTTGTACCAGTCCCAGATGATAGGTGAGGGTGATTGTGGAGCAATTGGTGGAATGAAGATTGGCAGGGGAAACCGAAGTACTCGGAGAAAACCTGCCCCAGCGCCACTTTATCCACCACAAATCCCACTTGACCAGACTCGAGATCGAACTCGGGCCGCCGCGCTGGGAAGCCAGCGACTAACCGCTTGAGCTATGGGGCGGCCATCTCATACGTAACACGGAGGGTTAAAGTAGGTGCCCTCTACGCTTCTAAGAGTTAACGTTAAAGGGGTACTTTTAGCAGTCGCGCTGTCGATGTCCTTCTAATTACGAAATTTTCAGGACTGCCAACGGAGCAGGTTTCTTCCTCGATGCGCGGGAATACCTTCACATGCTTGGCGCAGGCTGACTGGTTTTTGTCTCTGTTCGCTTTGGAGATGGTCACCGAAACAAATCATTTCGCAATGACATCAAAGACGATTAGCCTCAAATCCTGAATGTGCGGAGACCTAGACAAAAGCATTTTTTCCCTCACGGCGTCACCATGATTCATAATTATAACGACAGTGAAAATGACGGTATCAGTGTACCGTCATTCGTTGCCATGAATTCCAACAATTAAAACATAAGAATAAATTGTAAATAAGCAACCTTAACAAGATAAAACGTATAAATTGTGTTTAAAAAAAGGTATCCCTGTAACGGGCCGTGAAGGCCTGGTTGTGAGACGTCGAGGATCCTACATTTTCTTGAAAAATCGGCACACAGATGGCTGTGAAGTCAGCCTTACGCACCGGCCGCCCTTTACCCCCAGGAAGATTCCTAGTACTCAATTCTGTTCGAGGCTGAGTGCGGCTGGAAGTATTAGGCCAGCGACTTCATCTGGAAGAACCCGCGACCTTTCTTCTTGTAGCACACTGCCTCAACCAACTACGCTACCGTGTGCCCCTATAAATAGTGTTGCGATTGCCTGTTTACAACCTGTAACGGAGTTGTAGAGGCTTTCTTTGCGATTTGGGGTATACAAGTTCACTCTCGACAGATCAGATCAGCAGTAAAGATACTGCACACCACTGCCGTGATTGTTACTATTCACAGAGTGAACCAACATTAACCACCACGCAGACTGGTGCAGAGGTAACGTTGTAGACTTCCTGAAATGTCGGCCAGGCAACCAGCTAAGGGTTCCATACAAGTGACGACACATCTATCATGATGCAGACTGCAACATGTGGGCACGTTTCCAGAGACATTTTGAGCGCCGATTAATCGCAATGCACGGCCATATTGAGCGTTCGGGATATTTTTTGTATTTGGAGGGGGGGATTTTGAGATATTCTGCCACTCCATTCGTGTTGATAGATTAATTTGTTCCTGTGCTTAATTAACGGTACTGCTCTGTGGTCTAGTAGTCAGGGTTCCTGGGTACAGATACAGAGGTCCGGGTTCGATTTCCGGCGCTACCTGAATTTTCGAGAGGTAGTGAGTCTGGAACAGGGTCCACTCAGCCTCTTGAGGATAATTGAGGAGATGTTTCAGGGAAATAGGAGCTCCGGTCTAGAAATCCGAGATCAACGGCTGTGGGGATCCGTTGCGCTGACCACGCGATACCCTCTATCCGCTAAAGCTGGGACCAACTTCGCCTACGAGCGGCGGTCGCTCGGTCGGTATAGTTAGCTTGCGGACTCAAGCCACGGTATTTTTTTTGTTTGTTTGTGCAGAACTAATAAAGCAATACATCATGAAGACGTATATGACAATGTATGTATACGTGTGCCCCAGATCCGGTCTGGACGACGCAGAGAGAAAAAATTGTTTCCCTCTATAGGGATTCGAACTCCGACCTCTCGGTTGTTAGTCGCCATACCGACTGAGCTATCTTGTCTCCCGTTCGCGTTTTACGAATTCGAAATGAAAAGCATAAATAAACTCAGACAGGAAGTGTTAAATTGTAAAAAAAAAATGGCTCTCCATAGCAGATATGTAGAGTTCTGGTGAAGGTGATTCATGGTTCCCGGTGTAGTTTCACATACGAACTGAAAGATTGGAGGCTTTCATAAGCCCATACATTTTCCAAAGACATATATATATATATCAGAGGTATAAATGCTGAAGAGAAAACCAGGTCTTACTCTTCGGAGGTACAAAAGTATATATATCTACTTTACGATATCACGACCTACTGAACTTCACTGTCGCATCGTAAATTCCCGGAAAGAAAATAAAATATCAATTTGACGTGAGAGTTGATGCGAAAGCGTTTGAAACTAACTACGACAATGTAAGTAAAGATAAAGTTGTCTCTGAGCTTAACTAAGTAAGCACATGAAGGCGTATGGGGGGAGTGGATCCATATTTTCTTGACCTCGGTACTAGCTTCTCGCCTACAGCCATTTCTGCACCCTCCCCCCCTTCTTCTGTTTCCTTGAGGATTCCACTAAAGCGCGACCTTCGATGGCTGTTCAACATCCTTCCTCAGTGTGTGGCCAATCGATCCAAATGTTCATTTCCTGTGTCCACATTTATGACCATCTCTGTGGTCTAGTTGTCAAGAGTTCCTGGATACAGATCCAAAGATCTGGGTTCGATTCCCGGCTCTACCAGATTTTCAGAGAAGCAGTGGGTCTGGAACAGGGTCCACTCTGCTTCGTGAGGATAATTGAGGAGCTATTTCAAGGAAATAATAGGTCCGGTCTAGAAAGCCAAAATTAACGGCCGTGGTAGTTTGTTGCGCTGACTACGCGGCACCCTCTATCCGCTAAAGTTGGCACTAACTTCGTCGGTATAGTTTCGCTTGCGGACTAAAACCACGGAGTTTTTTTTTGTTTTGTTTCCATATTTATATCTGTTTGGCCAGATAACTGCCAGGGTTCTCTTATTTGAAACGGTTCTAAGTCACCAAATTCTTAATATATACCTCAGACATAAAGGATCTTAACACGCCGATATTGACAAACCGAGGGTCGATATTATAATCGGAAAGAATACTTAACTACTTATGTGAAAAGAACTTATAAATCGAAAGGCAAAGACAGGTGGCAGACGATGGCAAGAGATCCTCGAACACTGTTGGCATTTTCCGCCTTATTCTGGTTGATTTATTGCGTGGTTTACACTTCGACCATGTCGATGGAGGCGAATGTACCTGCCGTAACACATGGCGTTAAAATCCAGAAGACCGCTTCATTGTTATCGCTTTGAGAACCTCAAGTCCAACAAGAAAGAAATTCGGCCGTAAGTTGAAAAAGTTTCGGGTCTGGTCAAGTGGGATTTGTGGTGGATAAAGTGGCGCTAGGGCAGGTTTTCTCCGAGTACTTCGGTTTCCCCTGCCAATCTTCATTTCACCAATTGCTCCACAATCACCCTCACATATCATCTGGTGCTGGTACAATAGGCCAGAAGTGGCCGCAGTACAAGGGACTTAGTCCCACCCCACTAGCAATAAAAAAAAGTTGAAAGAGAGTTTCTTCCGAAAGTTAGAGCAAATTGTAAATACATGGCCACATGCTTTGCAAACTGAGTCTTCTCAAGCAGGAAGATTTTGTTGGTATTACACGTTGTTTCAGCCAAACCTTCGTAATTACTCTTATATTTCACCCCCCCCCCCAAATGATCTGTTACTCACAGAATGAGTAACATGGGCTTGTGGCACTCCTACATGGTTTCCCCTCCCCTCCACGTAGGAAGTTGTTATTAAAAGCCTTTTATCGACTTTCAGCAGAAACCATTGTGATTGAGAAGAGAATGCAGTGTCTTTACCACAGCAATTACGGCCTTCCGGTGTTGTTTTAAACCCGTCTTTATTTATGTTGTTACAAATACCATATGCACGTGACAGAAGATGGAAAGTTACGTAATGATGAGGTAAATTCAAGTAGGCGTATTTGCGAATGACAACAAGGAATCTGCATTCATGCCGAGATTATGAGCAGATTAATTTCGGAAGATTTTAGAATATTTTGCCTTTGCGTCCGTTGACATGCAGGGTGATTCTAAATTATTGTCGGAGTTTCCGTGGCCTATAATTTTCAAACTGGAAATAACAATCTAAAACTGTTTACGGAATATGAAAGTGTATCTCAGAAAGTTTTATTAAATATAGAATCAATACTGTAGAATGCTAAAGAGCTTCAGGATGCGCGCCTTTCGTGGCACCCCCACATTGGGCTCGTATTGTCCGAGAATTTCTTGACATGCATCTTCCTTGGCGCTGAGTTGGGCGTGTTGGACCAATTCCGTGGCCTCCGCGCTCACCCACGCCACTTGATTTCTTCCTGTGTGGATACGTTAAGGACATTGTTTACAAGACCCCTGTGACCCCCCCTCGATGAACTGAAGCTGAGAATTATTGGTGCGATCGAAATAGTTACACCGCAAATGCTGGAGAACACTTCGAGGGAAACTAAATACTGATTGGACATCTTGCGTGCCACGAAAGTTGTTTAATATTTTACAGTATTGATTCTACAGGCAATAAAACTGTTTGAGTTACACTTTCATCTTCTGTAAGCAGTTTTATTTTGTTATGCCCAGTTTGAAAATTACAGGCCACGGAAACCCGAAATGTAATTTTAGAATCACTCTGTATATGATAAGTATACCAAACTTATCAGTAACATAGAACTGTGCGTTTTCCGTTCTATGTTACGTGGGCGGTAGCGTAGTTGGTGGAGGCACTGTGCTGCAAGCCGGAAGGTCGCGGGATCGAATCCCGATGAGGTGAATTTTTTTCAGTTTACCTAATCCTTTCAGCCGCACTATGGTCCTGGGGTCGACTCAGCTTCTAACAGAAATGACTACCACGAATCTTCCTGGGGTTAAAGGGCTGCCGGCGTGTAAGTGTGACACCCTTACCGCCATCTATGAGCCGATTGTTTAGAAAATGTGGGAGCCTCGACGTCTCACAACCCTATGGGCCTCCACGGTCTGTTAAGGGGATACCTCTTTTTTTTTAAAGGGCATGAAACTTGATCTGTCGCTTAAAAGCAGGATAATTTAGAATATATGAGAAAAGGCTGCTGGGGAGAATGTTTGGACTAAGAGAGAGATAATAAAGGGCAAACAAATTTACACAGGGAGGAACGCCAGAATTTAATGTTTTCTGCCAGATGTTATGAAGAACAGTCAAAGGGAGAATGATTTGGTAGAGTACGTTTTGCCCATATGCGTTATGTACTAAAACAAGAAGTTCAGGGAAGAGCTAATCGCCTACTTCCTTTCGATACTACACATGCCACATAGGAAACTACGCCTCCAACATTTATTTTTTTGCGCGGGAACGTCTTTGCCGGGCTGTTACCCAGCAACGGAGGGGGAATACACAAAGACACCTGTCCAACAATTATTATATTGTTGCGCGTATTCTTTGCCATGTGAACACGTGTATCAGGCCTTTGCCTAGCAACGAAATGAGGGATACACTTCACTGAGCCGTTGCCTAACAACGATATTAATGATACGGACACACAGACTGATGGGAGGGTTTTATGAAGTAAGGCGTTTAGATGGGCTCAGGTGTGACGATATACGTACCAAACTTTATATAGATCGGTTGAGGCATTCAAAAATTATAGGGAGGGTGGAGATTCACAAACACACAACAGCACGGAGATCGCATATAAAATGTGAAGTCAACTTGAAGGCGTATGGGGGGTTTGGGTGTATAGATCCACGTTTTCTTTACCTCGGGACTAGTTGGTGAGCGGTCATCTTGATGCCTCGGCTGCTTTACCCTCAGGGACAGAGCCCTTGCACCCATTTGTAAGGAGCCTGGGTGGGCCTCAAAACCGGTCTGGACCCTATCGGTACTCAAACTCCGACCCCTCCGCCATTCAGTCACTATACCGACTGCGCTATCCCGGCGCCCCGTATGTACCGCTGTGCGTGACCAAACTTGAGGGACGACGAAGACATTTGGAGACGCTTAAGTGGCAAGGATACCAGGAAAGGAAAGAGCAGGAGGTAAGAAGAAGCAAATAGGTAATGCATACTATCGATCTATCGATCACTGCCAGGGATGCTGCCACAGTTGTGAAACATCGGAGTTGTTCACCTTCATCTTAGAATAATAAGGAAGGATTTGGGCAGTGTTGGTGGGTAGGCCGTTCGAACTGGCATGTACAGCGTGGCCATCTATCTATTAGGCGCATATTTAAAATCGTGAACTAATATGGGTTGTGTCCTTGTGCCTCTTCTGTTAAAACGGAATATTTTAAATATTTGACATTAACAAGATTTCAGTCTAAATACTTGTAAATAACTTTTATATAAAAACTTCTAAATATGTATTACGAATTTTGTAATAGTAGTTCCTGAACATGTTGGTCTTATGCCTCGTGAAGATGGTCAACTGACGGAAACATGTAAAGGCAATATATATCTATAAATTGAATCACACTGGATGGTGTTAACAATAATTTTATATTTCTCTTATATTTTAATACCATGTAAAGAAGTCGAATTTTAGCAATGTACATATTGTCACGTAACATTTATATCTCTGAGTGTGTTTGAGAACAGGATGTTGAGGAGAATATTTTGACCAAAGAGATGAAGTTACAGGAGGTTTGAGAAAACTGCATAATGAGGAGCTTCATAACTTGTACTCTTCTCCAAGTATAATTAGAATGATCAAGTCAAGGAGAATGAGGTGGGCAGGGCATGTAGTACGAATGGGGGAGACGAGGAATGCATATAGGATATTGATGGGAAAGGCAGAAGGAAACAGACCACTGAGAAGACCAAGGCGTAGGTCGGTGGACAATATTAAAATTGATCTTAGAGAGATAGGATGGGATGGTATGGATTGGATTGGTCTGGCTCAGGATAGGAACCAGGAGAGGGCTCTTGTGAACACAGTAATGAACCTTCGGGTTCCATAAAATGTTGGGAAATTCTTGAGTAGCTGCAGAATTGGCGGCTCCTCCAGAAGGGCTCAGCTCCATGAGTATTCCGTATTCCGTATTGAGGGGGTGGGTTTCCCCATGCACTTAGACCAGTTATTGGTCCATTGTGCGTCCCCCTTTAATTTCTACTGTCTCCATACCCTACCGGTACTGGTGCTTACTATCAGCCCCTTTCTGTCAGCGAGGTCGTCCCTCCTCTGGCAGGGGTTCCTAGTCCCTTTCTGCCAGCAAGGTTAGCTCCATGAGTAAGTAAGTAACATTTATATCTCGGTCGGACTTGTAACCTGCTTTCCCATTTTTCAGGGGAGTGCTTTTTAGAACGTTCGACCGAGCTGGTTCCTTAAGCTCCTCCTATTATGTAGATAGGTGTTTGAAATCCAGACCGTTGTGTTAAATTGTTTAAAACTTAACATATCTCCTTCTTCCTTTCAACTGTCAGCTTGTTTCAAGAGAAAAGTTATGGCAGCTGGACGTATTCTAGACAGAGGCAACTCCGAAGAGGTTTACGCAATCAACTCCCATTATGGTTGGCTGTAAAAACCGGAGAAACGGCTATTGTGTTTGCTTGCCGTTTCTACGAATTTGAAACTATAATAAGCAGATCACTTCAGTTTTCGCTTTTCCCATTTTGGATTACCACTGCAGCTATTGCTAGTTGTTATGCTGCTAATGACATTTTACTAATGATAATTTTGCATCTAGTTATATGTTAAGTTTGTATCTGCAACCAAAAACACACGCTGCAGCTGCCTTTGGAAATCGGTCGGTCTTGTTTGAACTTCATAGAGCATCGGTAACTGTAATATTAATATCATATCGTAGCGTCCTGTTGCATGTCACATATTTATTCCTTGTTAGTTATTAGCCTTCTTACATCCTAGTTTCTTTTTGAAACAGTTTTAAACGTTAACGTCTCTTCTTCATGAATGGTGTATGCACACTAAATTTTTCGACCAACAGGGTCATAATGCGGATGGAAGGATTAGGTAAATTGGAAAAAAATTACCTCATCGGGATTCGATCCCGCAACCTTCCGGCTAGTAGCATAGTGCCTCGACCAACTACGCTACCGCGTGCCCCCCATTCCATCCTGTGATACTTTCCTGAAGTTATTGTCGGAAATCACCTGCCAGGGACGGAATAATGACTAGGAATGTGGCAGGAACTAATAGTATATTTAAACAGGTCGTTGTCCACAATTAACGGGACAGTGGAATAGACACGTTCCCTTCTCAGTAGTGTTTTAGTAATTCTGTAAAGGTCTGCCAGACTGTGTAATCATCAGTGTTTGCATCTTCTTGTGTATCGTGATTGGTGGGATTTGGCCGTCAATACAATAAAAATAAAAATAAACCAATGGAACTGCTCACATTGGTTTTATTTGATAGTTTCTACGTGTTTCGGTCCGCATATGGGACCTTCTTCAGGCAGTCTCGGCAGATAATGTCTCTTTTTATTGAACTCTGCTAATACGGATCAATATTAGTGTTACTAATCACAGTCATATAATAGATGCGACCTCCATGAAGCTGCAGAAGTGGTTCTAATTTAAGAATTAAAAAAATATTTAAAATTTTTTTGCCATTCAATGAAATAATTGTATGTTGTTTTTGTCTCCCATTGTAGGTTGTCCCTCGCCCAGAGGTCTCTGTTATTCTCTCTCGAACTAAATTACCGCGTGTATTATTGTCTAAGTTTTGGGATATTTCTTATTTATATATATCATTGTGGTAATTTCTGTGGTCTAGTGGTCAGAGTTCCTGGCTATAGATCCAGAGGTCCCGGGTTCAATTCCCGGCGGTACGAGATTTTCTGAGAAGTAGTGGGTCTCGTGAGGATAATTGGGGAGCTATTTCAAGGAAATAACGGCTCCGGTCTAGAAAGCCGAGATTAACGGGCGTGGAAATCCGTTATTTTCAGTTCAGTATTTTGAGTTATAAGTAGAATTCTCCCCGTGAACAGTTTGTTTCCATACGAATTAATTATGCATTAAGAATCTTGGGTAATTGAGGTTAGAATTATTTATTTTCAGTGTTAAATGAAAACGTGGCCAGAACAGGATATGGAAAGTGGAATCCATAACGTATATGTATGTTTAGTAGAGCGTGGAAATGTTGGTTTTAGTGAAATTTCCCCTAAATGCTGAGGGGCAACATTATGAAGTGACAGGTGAAGAGAGAGAGAGAGTGATAAGAGAGGGAGAGGGAGGGAGGGGGACATGATGCCAGTGTCAGTTCAGAAAAGCTGTTTTGCCACAGGAAATCTAAAATGACCGAATCGACAAACATTTCAGAGTGTGAAGAATGTTATTTTGGATTACAATTACAGATATTAAGGAAGCATACTTATGAAATATCGGAAGCCAATGGAAGCAACGAAATAGGAACAGCGGGGAAAGTATCTAGGCCTGCTTCATATATGGAAAGCCATCGGATTCATGATGACGTCAGTGTATAACTGCACGACATTTGTCTACTGTAGTACCTCTCAATTATTCGATCAATCATAAACGCACTAACCAACCGTTGTTTAGGCCGTGCCATAGCTCAAGCGGTTAGTCGCTGGCCTCCCACCGCGACGGCCCGGGTTCGATCCCGGGTCTGGTCATGTGGGATTTGTGGTGGACAAAGTGGCGCTGGGGCAGGTTTTCTCATAGTAATTCGGTTTCTCCTGCCAATCTTTATTCCACTAATTGCTTCACAATCACCCTCACCTATCATCTGGAGCTGGTACAATAGGCCAGAAGTGGCCGCAGTACAAGGGACTTAGTCCCACCCCACTAGCAATAAAGAAAAAACCATTGTAGGACATTGGCTATTGGATACATCTGTATATAGCTGTACAGTCCTTTGTTGGATATTGACCGGTTTATTTTCAGTTTCTTGATAGTTTACACGGTCGATAAGACTCCTTGGACGGGAGATCAGCCCGTCACAAGGCCGCTGCCTGCACACAGGACAACACAAACAGAATAAACGAACAGACATCCATGCCTCAAATGGGATTCGAACTTATGAGCCCAGTGTTCGAGCAGGCGAAGACAGTTCATGCCTTAAACCGCGCGGTCACTGTCATCGGCCGCTGAATAAAGAATACAAATCAACGCTCCGGTTGAATTTTTGGCACCCCTGCTTCTTATTGCAGAGTTCCTGGCTACAGATCCAGAGGTCCCAGGTTCGGTTCCCGGCGCTACCAGATTTTATGAGAAGTGGGTCTGGAACGGGGTCCACTCAGCGTCGTGAGGATAATTGAGGAACTATTTCAAGGAATGGCAGCCCCGTTCTAGAAAACCGAGATTATCGGCCGTGGGGATCCGTTTCTCTGACCACGCGACACCCTCTATCCGCAAAATTTGGCACTAACTTCGCCGACAAGTGGCGGTCGCTCGGTCGGTATAGTTCGCTTACGGACTAAAGCCATGGAGGGTTTTTTTTTTTTTGCTTCATATTCTAGAGGTTGCGAGTCATATTCTCCGTTCGGAGACCGGCGGTTGCTATTGCTGGGGTAATGCTTTAAAATATACCATAATCGCTTCCTCTAGGATCCTTCTCACGCCATCAAATCATAAACAGATCCCAATCGACGTTCTGTAACGTACTCAATAGAGGAGTGTATTTAAAATAAGTGAAGAAACAAAGACGGCCAAATACGAGTTGAATTGACAGTACAGTAGTGTTTTGTCTGTACTGTAATGGACATGCTCACAAAGAGCGCATTTGGAAAACTCCGGTTTCCATTCAAAATTGTCCTAGCTCCGTGGTATCCTGGCAACCTATTGCAAAGAGAGGACTGGCAGAGTCAAACGCGTAATTTTAGCGCAGTTTATACAAATATCCGACTCATCCGCTTCCTCACGTCTGTACGTAGGTAAACTGTGTTTGTATAACACACGAAACTCTCTGTCTACGTTCTTGTATGGGCATTTTATTTATTTTCATAGTTTTCTTCGTCCCCCCCTTACAGTTACGTCACGTCTTTCAGTTACCCTTGTCATTGATTCCTCTTTGAGAAGAGAAGGAAAACAGATTGTGCGTGATCCTCCATAAACTGCATTTACCTGAGGACATCAGTTTCAACTGTTGCGTTCCACGCTCTACTTCTTCTATTCCCTTTTATTACGATCATTGCTTTCACTGGTTGCCTGCCTCCTTTTACTTCTCCTCCTGCCAGGTAGCAGTAAGCGAAGTCTTCAGCTGCAGAACGGTTTCACCTTTCCTGCCCGGCCTTGTTCCTTCAGCTCCTCGTTTGCGTGTCACGTCTGCTGTGTGTTTACTAGTCTTTGCTCAGTAACGGCATCCAACGGCGAACGTTCCCCTTACCCTGTCTCAGCTAACAGCAACGACTGACAAGGACTGAGCTCAGCAGTGTGACTGTTCAGTAACCAACTTCTTCACTTCACTGTACTCAACTCAAAGTCACATTGCGACTGACGGTCAGTCAGTCAGTAAGGGGCTCATGACCAGATATTGTTACGGTCTTTGTGTGGCGCCTTCTCTGACGAGAGGACGAGTCTGTTTTTTGTTTATGCTGCTGGTCCTTGCCAGCGCAGTCTTTCTTGGGTCCCAGTCCCTTGAGACTTGTGACCATATTTTACTGTCTCAAAATTGAGACTTCCCATTTCGTCGTCTCTTACGACTCGCAGGGTCACGGTGGAGGTATTCGACCCCGCTTCCACACGGGGCAATACTCACTCTACTCTGTATACTCAACTCCACTAATTGTCCTGCTTATAAATTCTAAGCACGGACATCACAGAAAACACCATTCCCATGTTGCTGTACCACTGTTGGGTGCACATCCATCGCCGCGGACGGCGTAGAAAACGCCGCTTTCCATCCAGTCCATTGACGAATGTTAGGAATTTGTTGCTTAGCAACGGGCGTTGTTTATAGAGTCATTAATTAGTAGTAGGTCTTTTTTTTCTTGTCACTACAGCCCCAGTGGACCTAGGCCTACCTCCATGAACTTCTCCGTTCACTTCGGTTTTTCTAGATCTTACACATACGGTAGGACTCCTTGGGCGGGTGATCAGCTCGTCGCAAGGCCTCTACCTGTACACAAACACAGAAAAACGCACACAAACTAAACATCCATGCCCTGAGTGGGATTCGAACCCACGATCCCGGTTTCCAGGCGAGCGAAAACAGTACATGCCTTAGACCACTCGGCTACCGTGACCGGCCCTCTTACCACCTATTATCAACTTTTACATACGTAGGATATGAGGTTCTCACAGCGTTGGTTACGAAAAGTTCTGCCTTCTGGAGGATAGCGTCGTCGAGTCCGTTGAGAGTCAACCGAACTATCGGAGGAACATGTCGTCTCCTTCTTCAAGGTCGAAGAATAAGCCGAGCAATAGACCTGCGCGAAAGCAGACGATAGCAGAAATGCTTCCCACCTGTTGTTTCTACCTAAATTGTTTGCTGAGTGCTGATGAGTTTGTATTCTTCAAGTTGAGGGAGTTATCTGTCAGGTTTCTGTACAGAAGATTCTGAATCCACAACCCATCATTGCAGATGTCGAGACATAGTCTCCAACCTGCTTATTAGATGTTTCTAGGCGTGTTTTAATGGTCAAATAAGTAATTTTCATCAAATATAACACGTTTATCGGCAACTATTTTTCAGTACTGAGGTTACATAGACCCGTTGCTAAGCTTTGACTCTGTAAATAGCAGCCATTGCTAGATAACCGACGCATCAGTAGAAGAACTGTTTTCTGCGTAGTCCGTGCCGAGTTGTTATAACCGGGAGGGTTTGGAGCTTAGTTGAAAGGGAATTCTATACGGGAATCGGTGAAGAATGGACATGAGCGCGTGAAGCTGAAGAATCTGCATTGTTAGAGACCGTTACCAGGAAACGTCTGGTGAAGACGCAGCAGGCTGGAAAAGTCTTAACGGGTGCTGTGGTCATTTGTGAATTGTGGAGATTAACGGTGGCGCTGTAATTACTTGTAGTGCCGAGTCGTGTATGTGTAAGTGGTCGGTAAATGTAGTTACCAATCCAATCCCCGTCTGTAGTCACACATACTACCAAAAGTGTCACCTTAATCATACATATTTTCACCCAGAAATATTTCTATCTCTCTTTTCTGCACCACGAATCGTGTCAATATTTTTCATTTTGATATATTGAAAAGAAGCGATGGGCAGGACGAACCCATTTCTTCATACAGCACAGAGAACAATCGTGAATTTGTAGCACTTAAATATACAGTTTTTATTGTTCGTGAAAATACTTGGCAGATTTCCGGTGCAAGTTGTTCGCGATGGAGCCAACAGCCGGTTTCAGTCAGATCAGAACGACGAATCCTGTTAATTCGATCTTCAGATCCCGAGTGACGTCATATCTTTGCTACCACTCCATCTGTCCCGTACAGCGTTTCCACTACAACGTTTTGCTTCTCACTAAATTCATTCACAATGCTAAATGTACTTCACTGGAGGTATAAGGTATTTTTTTGTTCCATACAGCAAAACAGCTCTTACGTCATATCCTTTTCGGAATAATAGATAAACTTTACATACACCGGGAGTCGGGATAGCTCAGTCGGTACTGTGAATGGCTACGGGCTGGACGACTGAGAGAGGTCGGAGTTCGGGTCCCGGTAGTGACAAGATATTCCCTTCTCCACGTCGTCCAGACCGGCTCTGGGGCCCACCCACCCAACCTATCCAGTGGGTACCGGCGGTAAAGCGGCAGGGCCTTGAAGCTGACCACTCACCTCCAATTAATGCCGAGGTTAAGAAAATGTGGATCTGTACATCCACTCCCACATACACCTTCATGGCGTAGTGTTTAGTTAGTTAAGCAGTGGGACAGCTTTAAAACTTTACATACAACAGTAGGAGGGTATGGTTGGATATATTTGTTGGTTCATCCGTGACGCCTCTCTGGTCTAGTGGTCAGAGTTCCTGGCTACAGATCCAGACGGCCCGAGTTCGATTCCCGGCGCCAACAGATTTTCAGAGTAGTGAGTCTGGAACGGGGTCAACTCAGCCTCGTGAGGATAATTGAGGAGGTATTTCAAGGAAATAGCGGGATTCGTTGCGCTGAGCACGTGACACCCTCTACCCGCTAAAGTTGGCACTATTATTTCGCTTAGTGGGGGATGGAGTCCAACTGGGTCCACTCGGCACGGCGGCCTCTGATTGGCCTATTGTACCTGCCCCGGGTGATTATGATGATGGATAATTTGGTGGAATGAAGATTGGTAGGGGAAACCGAAGTATTCGGAGAAAACCGCCCCAGCGCCACTTTGTCCACCACAAATCCCACTTCACCAGACCCGGGATCGAACCCGGGCCGCCGCGGTGGGAAGCCAGCGACTAACGTTGGCGCTAACTTCGCCGACAAGGCGAATTTGTTCATGAAGTAAGTGTCACGAAAGTCATGAACATTTTCACTGTAGAGCTTTGTAATCGAAACAGGGTTTGTATCTCCTTGCAATGTAGTTCTGCTGACTGCTGTAAACACCGTGACCAATGTATTTTTACCTAGACGCCGTTTCGTCAGCACAGGATATAGTATCGGTAAAGCTGTTGTCCTCAGTACCTCATTTCGGTGTTTTCTCTTTCTTTCTATATTTTGCGGTCCACCTGTCTGAAAAAAATTTAGGTCACTATCAGCCAACGATACCGGAAATCCATGAACATCAATAGATTCCTTAGTACGGGAATACGGAGGCTACAGCCTATCTCAGACCATGAAGGCGTAACTCTTGTAAAGGAGCCTCGATGTGCTGCTAGCCGTTTTGGTGTGCGAGTCACGTGCTTGCCTCTCGTCAACGTGCTTGATGCTCCTGCGCTGCGCTGCGCTGCATATATCGCGCCCCTGCTGAACTGTTCGTTATAATCACCACTAATTGATTATATATATCAACTTTCTCTTTGTTTCTGAACAGGGATGGACCGGTCTGCACTGTTCTTAATTTGTGTGCATAAATCGGTAAGGAAATGGTTACACTGTAGGCTTTTACTTAATAACACGTCACAGATACCAGCTGTTTCTCTCTTTCGACTTCTGCTTGATTGACCCACTGACTTACTGGTAGCCTGCCTGTTCCTACTCACGAAATGACCGACTGTGAAGCCAATTATGTGTCGTTATTGGTGTCTTTGGAGTTCATATAAACACAGACAAGGTCTCGGGTGCAACAGGTCGAAAACCTAGTTCACAGTAAACCGAGTAACAAAGTTTTTAAGGAAATCTGGAAGTTACTTATTACTTCTAACCACCAATCAGCGTCGTAAACAATAGTTGGACATTTAAACTTTATTTATGTGCGTGTACTCCACTACTTGGGAGCCGGGATAGCGTAGCCAGTGTAGCAACTGAGGGGTTGGAGTTAAGAGTCCCGTTGGGGGCAAGAATTTTCTCTTCTCCAAATCGTCCACACTGGCTCTGGGGTCTACCCAACCACCTATCCAAAGGGTACCGGGGGCTTCTTCCACGGGGGTAAAGCGGGAGAGGCGTGAAGCTGACCACTCACCTCCAGCTAGTGCCGAGGTCAAGTAAATGTGGATCTATACATCCACTCCCCCATACGCCTTCATGGTGTAAGTGCTTAATTAGTTAAGCACAGGGACAACTTCACCTTTTATTCCAGTAATTGACTGAATTCGTGACTACTTGTTCTGGTCTGCGCATGAACCGGGATTACGGAATTGTTCAGATATCGACCAAGAGGAGACCAGTTTAAGGACGCATGTTCGGTGCATGTGTGCATTCTTGCGTAGTTATCGTAACTTCGTTGCAGTTACTACATCATCCGTGGTTCCAGTCTCGAGCGGGTCACCGTCCTATTATTTCGTGTTATTCGAAGGTATCTGGGTCATGTCCTGTGGCCGGTACATTGAAATGGAACACGGTTGTTTACCTCCACATTGTTCAGACTAAATCTCTCGCGTCTCATTTCACTGTACATAACATTTTAAGTTAATTAAAATACTTAAACAGAAAAATTCGAAGGAATATTATAAATATATAAGTATATAAATTGGAACGACGCGAAAGGAAGGAACGAATAAGGAAAGAAATAAAAATATAAATCAGAGTACGTGATATGAGAAAAGATGTTAATAGGGTTAAAAGAAGAAAGATATACAGCGAATGGGCACGAGATAATTAAATTCCGTTAAATAAATAAAAATAAACCGGAAATGTGTTTTGTAGGACTTACGTGAAGACTTCTAGCGTGTGTCATTGTGCAGACTCTTTTCTATACTTTCATATGCGAAGCGCGAGGCGGGCTTCGGGGCCCTCCAAAGCCTATCACATGTTCATATCCAGAAATTTTGAAAACTGACATTGGACAGGAACAAAAATAAATAGCCTTCTGTCATGGGATCAGGTTTGTGAAATTATTCAGACACGATAAAAATGGAAATTCTGTAGGTGGTACTGAGAAATATCGTGACTGTTCGTGGTTTTTGTCAGGCCCTCCAGGCAAAATATTGGTCTTTTCCTCCCTCTTCTCTGCCCATTCATTCTAAATAACTCTTGTCTCACCCACACTGTGGTGCTCAGAAGTTGATACAGGGTCGTCACATAACTGAATAACCTTGTATAGAAGGACAGTTCTTACTTGTGTCCGCCAACATGTTTGTTGCGGTCAAATTCTGTTTTTCACCCACACAGTGTAAGTGTAGTTTTAGTCTGTTTCTCAGAATAATCATAGACTGCTTTCAATATACCCATGTCGCATTTCTAAGTGAGATGTGTCTTTTTTCGGAGAGAGTAGGCGAATTTTAGTCTCCTTTAGCACAAAGTGTAGGAAATAGATGCAAAATGGGGGGATCGAGTCTGACAGTTTTCATGCTTAATCTGAAAATACTGTCACGTATAGGATGGCAGGCGAAGATAGCGGGTTCTAGTTCGGGTGATTGGATTTATTAGCACCTTGGATATAATCTCTCTTAATCACTTTTAAATACAACGCGATCACTGATTTACACATACAAACACACATCCTCTCCTGGTACCACAACTAAAACGCAGGAACTGTAACAGTCTCACTGAATCACACATGCCATGTGAAGTCATCCAGAGAGGTCGCTCACCATTAAAAAAAATCATATTTTGTACACTTATTTCTACATATTTTCACACTTCAAAAATATTTATTTATTTTTTAAAATTGTAATTAGCTCGGTTCTCTCGGCACAGCCCTTTTTATAATGCGANCGCTATTACTGATTTACACACACAAACACACATCCTCTCCTGGTACCACAACTAAAACTCAGGAACTATAACAGTCTCACTGAATCACACACGCCATGTGAAGTCATCCAGAGAGGTCGCTCACCATTAAAAAAAAATAATATTTTGTACACTTATTTCTACGCATTTTCACACTTCAAAAATATTTATTTATTTTTTTTTTAAATTGTAATCCGCTCGGTTCTCTCGGCACAGCCCTTTTTATAATGCGAAAAACCCGTTTTTGGCTGAAATGGAGGTTTGCGTTATCTCCAATATCTCGATAACTATTCAAGCTAGAGACTCCAATAGGAAACCAATACAAAATATTCATACATAACAAAATATACACATCAATGAGATCTTGATCTTTTATGTTAAACGTTGTATTTGACGGAAAAAGTAAAGCTACCCCTATAACGTCCTGTAGAAGGCCATATGGTTGTGAAACGTCGAGGCTCCAACATCTTCTAGAGAGAGAAAGAACTAAAACTCCGTGGCTTGAGTCCGAAAGCGAACTATACCGACCTAGCGACCGCCGCTTGTTGGCGAAGTTAGTTTCAACTTTTGCGGATAGAGGGTGTCGCGCGATCAGCGCAACGAATCCCCACAGCCGTTAATCTCGGTTTTCTAGACCGGAGCTGCTATTTCCTTGAAACAGCTCCTTAATTATCCTCACGAGGCTGAGTGGACCCACTACTTGTCTCAGAAAATGTGGTAGCGCCAGGAATCTTCCCCGGGACTTCTGTATCTATAGCCAGGAAGTCTGACCACTAGACCACAATGGCGGTCATCAAGACAGTCGGCTCATAAATGGCGGTGAGGTTGTTAGCATTACGCGCCGGCCGCCNCCCCCCCACAGGAAGATTCCCGGTACTCATTTCTGTTAAGAGGCTGCTTCGACCCCAGGGCCATAGTGCGGCTGGAAGGATTAGGTCAATTGAAAAATGAAATGACCTCATCGGGAATCGAAACTTTAACGGAATACAAGAACGAAATAGATGTGCAGCTGAAATAAATTAACATTCCCGCCCAAAAGATAGTATTCAGAACAAGTAAGAACGCATTTCAAAAATACGTGTTCTCCATTGTAATAGGTTACACTTTTCAAGTCTTGTTTAACACCGTTTAGGTGAACGGATGAAGGAATTGAGTGCGTCCTGGCCCAGATAGCTTTTTCATTTGCTGTATAGCTTATTGTGTCTGGCGTGTGATGTTTGTATCGTGGGTGGTTTGCGTGAACGTACAATAGACATTCCAACATTATTATATGGTTGAATTAAATAGGATTGATATTGAATTCCATGCTTATTGTGTTGAAGAGGCGGAACTGTGGGCTATATTGATATCCCATAATTTAACGCAAGAAATGTTTTTTTTTTGTACGGTACGTATATGGTATATACTCCTGTAGAACATGAATCGATGTACGCTCTATGGAATTCTTTAAATTTTTGAATATTAACTGTTAGCTTGTTTATAGATAGCTGTAAGTAATTGTGCGCCTATTGTAATGCTCACTTCTAAAATAATAATTTTATTAATAATTCTGTTCAGTTCGCATTTTAATTAGAATGATCTAGGCAAGTAGGATAAGGTGGGCAGGGCATGTAGCATGAATTTTGGAGAAGAGAAATACATATAAGATGTTGGTGGGAAAGCCAGAAGGAAAGAGACCACTGGCAAGACCAAGGCGTAGGTGGATGCACAATATTAAAATGGATCTTAGAAAGATAGGATGGGATATTATGGATTGGATTCATCTAGCTCAGGATAGGAACCAGTGGAGGACTTTTCTGAACACTGTAAAGAACCTTCGGGTTCCATAAAATGCTGGGAAGTTCTTGAGGAGCTGCAGAATTGGCGGCTCCTCCAGGCAAAGGTAAAGGTAAAATTGTCCCTGTGTTCAACGAATTAAGCACTACGCCATGAAGGCGTATGGGGGAGAGGATATATAGATCCACGTTTTGTTGGCCTCGGCAGTAGCTGGAGGTGAGTGATCAGGTTCACGCTCCTGCCGCTTTTTCCCTGGGGAAAGGAGCCCCTTATACCCATTGGATAGGAGGTTGGGTGGACCCCCAGAGCCGGTCTGGACGATTTGAAGAGGAGAAAATTCTTAACCCTACCGGGTCTCGAACTCCGAGCTCTCCTTCCAGCCCGTAGCCAGTCGCGATACCGACTGAGCTATCCCGTTATTTAAAACAGTTACAAAGGAAAATAATATATAGTATCTCTTTGTGTATTTTGAATAGCTTTTTGAGTGTTGATTGTTGTTAAAACATGAATTGAGTTCCGTACTAATTTCGTTCATTGTCCTTTCATGTTTTAACCCTTTAAGGCCTAGCAGATACTGTACGTACCAGCTGCTTTAACATGCTAAAACTGCATTCTGCCCACAGAATGTATTTATGGGTTTCGTGTGGTTGTCACAGCAAACAGCAATTGTTTTCCGAAACAAACTTAACCGATTGATCTTTGTAGCGGCGACGTAATATATTTCCCGTGAAGCACGAAGTGAATTGTTGTGTGTTCAGAAGAAATTAAATCTTTATAATGGGCTATATGGTCTGCTTTGTTGCAAATGCTAGTACTCGAAGTTGCAGTCTAGATAGGAAAATATGTTTCTGCATGAAATAAATTTCACAATATACGGAATAATATAGACAATCGGCTCACAGATGGCGGTGAGGTCAGTCTTGTTGTATGCTTCCGGCTGCAACAAAAGATTCTGGGCTGAAGCAGCACGAACAGCCATGTATATTTTGAACAGATCACTTCACAAGAAACTAAAGAACCAATTGCCTGAAAAAATATGGACAGGAGAAAAGATTGATCTCTCCCACATAAAAATTTTCGGATGTCCAGCTTATGCTCATGTATCATCAGAGAAACGCCAAAAATTGGATGCTGTGAGCCACAAATACATTTTTGTGGGATATAGTGAGTCGTAATAAAGTATGGTTAGATTGAACACTGATTCTCACTTATCATTCTATCCACGTAGAAGTGACAATAACAAGTCTCACGCCCCGGCCGCGCTTTACGCCCCAGGAGGATTCATGGTACTCATTTCTGTTAGAGGCTGAGTCAGACCTAGGGCCGTAGTGCAGCTGGAAGGATTAGGTAAACTGAAAAATCTTAGTGACCTCATTGGGAATCGAACCCGCGACCTCCCGGCTTGTAGCATAGTAGCGAACG
This sequence comes from Cryptotermes secundus, assembly GCF_002891405.2. Lineage (NCBI taxonomy): Eukaryota > Metazoa > Arthropoda > Insecta > Blattodea > Kalotermitidae > Cryptotermes > Cryptotermes secundus. Next base: position 311,819 of record NW_019725012.1, on the reverse strand, counting down.
ATTTTAGAGATATTTTTGTTGCTAGTTTTCTTTTTAAGTAAATATTACCAGTGTGGCTGCTGTGATAGCGCTGTTACTGCAGAATCTTGAACTGACACGTCGTTTGGCCTGTATGGAAGAAATTTTTGCACTTCAAGCAACGGAATGAGCGCAGCGCGAAATTGGTATTTAGTTTACCGTTCGTTGGCGGTAAGAAGCAAGAGGAGTGAAAATCTCTGTCGATACAGATCGCAAATATGCGATGGTGCTTAACTTCGAAGTTAAATCTGTTAAAGTGTGGAGGTAAAGCTATCCCTGTAACATGCCGCCAATAGCCATAATCAGAAATCGAACCCGCCACCTTCCGGCTTGTAGCGTAGTGCCTCAATCAACTACGCTACCTCGTGCCCCGTTAAACCAATATTCGTTGACGCGCAGAAGTAAATCAATGAATTGTACCCTTCGTAGGATAGATTTCTTGAGAAGATAGTCTAGAAATTCCTTTTATGGGAACAGAAGATTCATTACCATGTTCGCAAGACCCCTCCTGTAGATCGTGCTGACCTCCCATATTTTTTTTTCTTGGCACTACAGCCCGACCTAGGCCTACCTCTATGAACTTCTCCGTTCACTTCGGTTTTTCTAGATCTTACACATTCGGTAGGACTCCTTGGGCGGGTGATCAGCTCGTCGCAAGGCCTCTACCTGTACACAAACACAGAAAAACGCACACACACAAATTAAACATCCATGCCCTGAGTGGGATTCGAACCCACGATCCCGGTTTCCAAGCGAGCGAAGACAGTACATGCCTTAGACCGCTCGGCTACCGTGACCGGCAGTGTATAAGAATAATATATAAGAATTCAGTTCGTACCTCACAGGAAACAGATCCGAACCCACGATCCCGGTTTCCAAGCGAGCGAAGACAGTACATGCCTTAGACCGCTCGGCTACCGTGACCGGCGTCCTCCCATATAACTTGACTAATTTGAAGTCAAGTAGGCGTTGTACATTTTTTTTCCAGAACTCCTTGTTTCTTGCCGAAACAGAACTGCATTGACAGTGCCGCTTCCAGCAGTCGAGCACTGGCTCGCCGAGTATTACATTCGGGTCGTAAGTCTGCATTTTTGCTATTGCGCCGTTAACGGGAGTAGTGGCGCTGGAAACAAAAGAAAACACACAGTAGAAATTACCAAATAAATGCCGCTTTTATTATCTTGTTTGGATAGCCTGAGGACAAACATATAAACCCCCTGAAAGTACAGAAACGTTAAATGGTCATTGACATCATCACGTCCGCATACCAACTTGTTCTGATGCCGAAAATATCGTTATAACTAATTAGCCAGAAAGTAATTTGGAATATGTCGAGTTAGTTGCTGTCATAAAGCTTAGGATTTGGTGCGAAAAGGACGCAGCCTTGTTTAAATATATGTACATTTTTGTGACGGAAGTGCAAAGGAAAAAGCGTACTGCAATTTCGGGTACACCTGATTTCCAAATACAGGGTGATTCTAAATTATTTTTTTGGGGGGGGGAGGTTCCCTTTTATAGGCCACGGAAACTCCTACAATAATTTAGAATCATCCTCTATGTTACGTATAACTTTGCCTTACCTCATTTGGTTTTATGTTCATTTATTTGCGACATAAATATATCGTGGTTATGTAATCATTTTGCAGATTAACACAGGATTGTTGCCTAAAGTGTGAGAAATACCAGTTCCTTCGGAATTATGGATACGACTGTATTAAATAAGTAGTATCATTATATTCACTTGCATACTGATGCCAGTCAGACTTAAAGGTATACAGAACGCTCAGTAAATTTCATATCCCTTGCTGCAGTACTTCATTGATGGACACTGTAAGACAGAAAGCATTATGCAGATTTTATGAAGCAATGAACAGTGGTTGAGAAATAATTTGATGGGAAGTACTTAGGCAATAAATGCACCTTTATACGCTATTAGCCTGTTTTCCCCTACAAAAAGCATCGATTTTTAGAGAAGCGGGGTGCGATATTAACTCGATCAAGACAGAGCAAAATACGGGCTTTTGTTAACACGGTGGTGAACCTTAAGGTTTTGTGAAAATATGGAGTTTATTTGGATTACCACGTTTTTGGATTTTGTCCATCTGCCGTTATTCTAAAGAACAAAAGAGAGTTGTTTGGTCACAAGAACTGGCGTGTTACGTGGAGTTAATTGGTTGGTTATACTAAATTCAGAGTGAGACAGAGTGGTTAATTTTATTTTTATTTAACTTATTTATGGTTTATTTAACAGCCCTTTCACTTGCTCAGATTACCGTTGAGTGACATGTTGATCAGTGATGACACGGAACGGCGGTGGCCAAATTTATTGTACGTACTATCCTCTGCGCGGTCTGTCTCTCGTTCGAACATTGGGATCGTGGGTTCTAATCCCACTGAATGCTCGGATGTCTGTGTGCGTTAGGTAGGCCACACTCCGGCATGAGTCAAGACATGTAACACTCAAGACACGATGTCTGCGACATGACGCAAAGAAAAGAGCACAGTTCAAACGAATGAGATTATGAAAACCGCCGCACACCGGTCTGAGTCATGATGCTGACCCACGAATGAAGCAAGACTGCTTCTTTTTTCTCATGTCTTGATGCTTGTCTTGACGCAATTGGTGTGCGGCCGCCAATATTCTATGTTTGTGTTGTCATGTGTGTGGGTAGCGACCTTGCGACGGGCTGATCCCCCGTCCAAGGAGTTCTACCGACTGTGTAAAGAGAACTGAACTGAAGAAGAGGCCCAACAAAGGGCTGGAGAGGCACTGATGAATGAAATGAATTCCCAGCTGTTGCTGGGGTGAGTAAGGAAAACCACGAAGAACCTTAGTTAGGGTAACAGCTCTGAGATTTGCGTTCCTAAGACTACGTGGACTTGAAGAGAGGCAAAAGCTGGAAATTTCTTGGCCTGCTGAGGGACTGTCAGCTACTCCAGAAGACTCCGTGCCCTGGAATTGTTGTTTTGGCTGAAAGCGTCTTTGTACTTGTTGCAGATAAACTTTTTCTGTATTAAACACTTAAAACGTTCAGCCGTGTGCTGATTCGGTTGTGCGTAGTTGACATTTCATAAAATGAATTGTAATCCGCGATATGTCCACATCAACATTTAATGTGACGTCACTCTTCTGTGAACTGCTGGCTAAGAAGTACGGTTGTGCGGAAGTGCTTTGGCATCGCGAATAACCTTATTCGAGGGGTTAGTAATTATTTTTGCTTGGGTCCTTAAGGAATATTTATAGGTGACAACAGATAAAAAAGCCATGCAGTACGAAAGAATTCTTCTATATCTGAAGAACTACCCATCTGTCTATACCTCTACAGTCCGTTGTTGGACCTTATCCGCTTTTTCAGTTTCTTAATCCTCGACACAGTCGGTAGGACTCCTTGGGCGGGGGATCAGCCCGTTGCAAGACCTCTGTCTACACACAGAAGAACACAAACAGAATAATCGCACACAGACATCCATGCCTCGAGTGGGGTTCGAACCCATGATCCTAGTGTTCGACCGAGCGAAGATAGTTCATGCCTTAGATCGCGCGGCCACTGTCATGGAGTCCCATAGGGTTGTGAGACGTTGAGGGTCTCACATTTTCTAGACAATCGGCTCACAGATGGCGGTGAGATTGTCAGCCTTACACGCCAGCCGCGCTTTACTCCCCAGGAAGATTCACTGTACTCATTTCTCTTAGAGGCTGAGTCGACCCCAGGGCCATAGTGCGGCTGGAAGGATTAGGTCAGTTGAAAAAAACTAAAATCACCTCATCGGGATTCGATCTCGCGACCTTCCGGCTTGTAGCATAGTGCCTCAACCAACTACGCTACCGCGTGCCCCCCCCCCAAACATTTGTTGTATGTTTTTACTCTTGCAGCACTTTCACTATATATAAAAAGGTAAAGTTTTCTCTGTGGTTAACTAATTAAGCGCTAGGCCATGAAGACGCATGGGGGAGTGGATGTATAGGTCCACATTATTTTGACCTCGGCACTAGCTGGAGGAGAGTGGTCAGCTTCACGCCCCTGCCACATTACCCCCAGAGAAAGAGCCCCCTGGTACCCATTGGATAGAAGGTTGGGTGGACCCCAGAGCCGGTCTGGACGACATTCAGCCCTCACCTGGCTCGAACTCTGACCCCTCGGTCATCCAAGCCCGTAGCCAGTCGCTATACCGACTACGCTGTCTGGGGAATGGAAAGACGTGGCAAAGATTTTATTTTATTACCTTCAAGCCATATTGAATTTGTTCATTGCCCGTATTTACCCTATCTCTGCTTCAAGCTACTGTTTATATGTTGAAACTGCCATGTCTATTACACAGTTGAATTGACGCTACACCGTAAACTGTAAAACTAGTGTAGCGCTGGACATGGCGATTGTGAATGTTGATGTAGAAAGAACAGAAGAAAGTGACCATAGTCTATTTTAAGGTACTAAAGACAAACTGGGCTCTCTCCCGGAATTTGTCTCAACAGTGTGAGATTGCCACAGAAGTATCTTGTCAGGATATCCGGTCTCGTATCCTAGATTTGAGTAGGATATTTACCGAACGTTATTCGTGGGTGCAATTTTTTATCCTCAGCAGTATCCGAAGTTTTATTTCCGAGTATTTTTAAAACGAACTAACAAGAAAGGTTGATTATACGTCAGCTGTTTCGTTGTCAGGCCTTTGGTTCCTAACTGAGTTTTATCGCGGAAATATTTCATGCAGGACCCGCCTTTATGGTCTAGTGGTCAGAGTTCCTAGCTACAGATCAAAATGTTCCGGGTTCGATTCCCAGCGCTACCAGATTTTCTGAGAAGTAGTGGGCCTGGAACGGGGTCTACTTAGCTTCGTGAGGATAATTGAGGAGCTGTTTCAAGGAAATAGCGGCTCCGGTCTAGAAAACCGAAATTGACGGACGTGCGGATTCGCTCCGCTGACCACGCAACACTCTCTATCCGCAAAAGTTGGCACTAACTTCGCCGACAAGCGGCGGTCGTTCGGTCGGTATAGTTCGCTTGCGGACTAAACCCACGGAGTTAGTTTGTTTGTTTGTAATTTTTCATACAGGCCCGAACATCCCCTGAGGAAGAGCGTAGTTGCGGAGCTGCCAAGCATCCACATACGGCTTTGAGTTCGAGTATCGCCACGGAATAGAGGTAGGAAGGAACACGCTTGCTGTAGTAACTTAATTGACTGGGAACATTTGATGTTAATTTATCTCAAAATGAAATTTGAGGTTCCTTTCTTTGATACAAGAGATCAAGTGTTGAAAATGCATTCTTTCAGTACTTTATATATTTAACGTTGCTATGGCCTGATCTTCATAGGAGTAGGGATACTTAAAAAACATTCTGCAGTGTTATGTGTATCGGCTAAGGGTCGAAACCCTCTCTACGGCCGAGGAGAGGGAATAATGAAGTAAAAGGGGTAAAGCTACCCTGTAACACGCCGTGGAGGCCCATACGGTTGTGAGACGTTTAGGCTCCCACATTTTCTAGACAGTCGGCTCACAGATGGCGGTGAGATGTGTCAGCCTTACGCGCCGGCCGCCATTTACCTCCCACGTAGATTCCTGGTACTCATTTCTGTTAGAAACTAAGTCAACCCCAGGGCCATAGTGCGGCTGGAAGGATTAGGTCAATTGAGAAGTCCAGTGACTTCATCGGGAATCGAACCCACGACATTCCGGCTTCTGGTATATTGCCTCACTAACTACGCTACCGCGTGCCCCCAATTAAGATGAGAAGTAGATAAAAATGAAAGAGTTTGAAGTTTTTCGCAGTCCTAAAAATGTTTTAAGATTATGATCATATGGGTTGTGACAGCATGTAGTATTATACACAAGTACCGACGTTTCGGAAGTATATTCTAATTATACTTTGAGAAGAGTACAAGTTATGAAGCTCCTCATTATGCAGTTTTCTCCAACCTCCTGTTACTTCATCCCTCTTCGGCCCAAATATTCTCAACATCCTGTTCTCAAACACCCTCAGTCTATGTTCTTCCCTTAATGTCAGAGACCAAGTTTCACACCCATACAGAACAACAGACAATTGGAGCACAACAGTACTATTATATAGTTCACAGCGAAAAACAGTTTCCTCCCTGTAACGGAATTTGATTTCAGTGTGAAAATTGTTTTCTCAGAACGCGTGGACAGCGCAAGCCGGAGAGTGGTCACTTGTCGCTTATCGCCCCGGAAGATCAGTCATGGCGTAAGTACCGGTTTGTATAACGTTTACCCAATCAGCTGCTTGCTGCATATAAGCGATGCTTATCCGAAGTGAGCGGGTGCGCGGGGTCACGGAAAACCACAACACGGAACAGGACGAAAATTCAGAGCGGTACCGCTATAAGATCCGTGGTAGAGTCTGTATAGCGACTGGCTACGGGCTCTTCTCCAAATCGTCCAGGCCGGGTCTGGGGTTCACCCAGCCCCCTAACCAGTGGGTACCGGGGATATAGCGGCAGGGACGTGAAGCTGAGCCGTGGTCAAGAAAATGTGGATCTATACAGCCACTCCCCCATACGCCTTTATGGCGTAGTGCTTAATTCGTTGAGCACTGGGACATCTTTTCTTCTACCGCTAACTGTATGAAGCTGTAGTACTAATGATATAGCCCCCGTCTTAAGGCCCGCTACTTACACACAACAACACAAACACACACACAGACAGCCATGCTTCAAGTGGAATTCGAACCCACGATCATAGCTTTCAAACGAGAGAAGACAGTTCATGCCTTAGACCGCGCGGCTACCGTGACGGGCAGTGTATAAGAATAATATATAAGAATTCAGTTCGTACCTCACAGGAAACAGATCCGAATCCACGAGAGAAGACAGTTCATGCCTTAGACCGCGCGGCCACTGTGATCAGCTGACGACGGCATTTACCAAGCAAATATATCGAATTTATGTAGGGTTTCGTTGTTTAACCATGGCTGTTCATTTTATTCTTAGTACAGGCCTGCCTTTACTTAGATCGGCCTATACCGAGACGTCGGAGAAGCGAACCAAAATACACTGCCCTGTGCAAGAAGACTATTAGCCTGCCATTTAATTTAGAATTTCGTACGCTGTCGAAGTAGGTAAAATATCGAAATAATTAATAGCCAAAACTTTTTGTCTCGTGTGCTTTTCCGTCTACTTCGTATATATTGAAATAATATATCTATTCCCTCATGTGAAGTCGTAATCCATTTTTTCATAATCCAAGTATAATTAGAATGATCAAGTCAAGGAGGATGAGATGGGCAGGGCATGTAGCACTCATGTGGAGAGAAGAAATGCATGTAGAATATTGGTGGGAAAGCCGGAAGGAAGGAGACCACTAGGAAGACCAAGGCGTAGGTGGGTGGATAATATTAAAATGGATCTTAGATATGATGCGGTGGTATGGATTGGATTGATCTGGTTTAGTATAGAGACCGCTGGAAGACTCTCGTGAGCACGGTAATGAACCTGGTTCCATAAAATGCTGGAAAATTCTTGAGTAGCTGCACAGCTGGCGGCTCCTAAAGAAGGACTCAGCTCTATGAGTGACTATATGCGAAACTTAAGCTTGATACGGACGGACGGACATGCCGACTGTGCTTCGTGTATACACCTTGTGCAAAGCAGGTTACAGATCATACGTTTGTGCTCGAGATGCGGTTTTGATGACAGGTGTGCCTTCTACCTGCATTCCGCTATTAACATAATACAAACGGATTAGCCGGATAGATCAACCGTGACCGCTGCTGGATTTGCCAGCCTCATGTTTCTTTGTTGCTTCGACCTTGAAGATGGGGTCGATATGTTCTTCCGAAACGTCGATTGAGTTTTTTACTTGACTACACGGCGTTGTATCTCAGGATTCTTCAGCTTTGAATATACCGTATTTACGCATGTATAGGCCGCACATTTTTTGTCAAAAATTCAAGAGGAAAACTGGGGTGCGGCTTATATTCGAAATATTCGAAATCACACTTCATTTAAAAAAATATATTCATAATTAGTAATACAGGGTGTTCTGCTCCTGAAATAATGTTCCAATAAATTTATTTTTTCTATAATTTCTGTCTGAAAATTGTGCTGCGGCCTATACACGCACGCGGCCTATACATGCGTAAATACGGTATTCGGCAGACCGGAAACTACACCCGTTTATACCCACGCAAGTCAGCATTGTGATTGTGGTGATCCTAGTTCGGTGGCAGACATTCATGGCTAATAATCTGTAAATATTCGATTCCCGTCACGAAGCCGGCTGGGTGTTTTGTCATTTCTAGTACCCTATCCAGGGCCGCGTCATAGCTCAAGCTGTTAGTCGCCGGTTTCCCATCGCGGCGGCCCGGGTTCGATCCCGGGTCTGGTCAAGTGGGATTTATGGTGGAAAAATTGGCGCTGGGGCAGGTTTTGTCGGAGTACTTAGGTTCCCCCTGCCAGTCTTCATTCCACCAATTGCTCCACAATCACCCTCACCTATCATCTGGGGCTGGTACAATAGGCCAGAAGGAGCCGCAGTACAAGGGACTTAGTCCCACCCCACTAGCAATAAAAAAGTAATACCCTATCCAGAGAAATGCAAAAAAATCCTCCGTGTCCTGTAGTCCGCAAGTGGACTGTTCCGACCGGGCGACCGCCGCTTATCGGCGAAGTTAGCGCCAACTTTAAGTTGAGAAATGCGGAAATAGTGTCTTAATTATGCCACTGGTACTTTTTACATATTTTCCAGTTACTTATGAAACCCATTCATTGTATGATTGACGATATGTGCAGGAGCCAAGGCAAGAATGCAGTTCAGATGCAATAGCACTGAGCTGACCGGCCCTGTTATTGCCCCCTACATCACTGTGGGTTAGAGGTCGATTGCAATATGCATGTTGCTATATTGATTTTAATGATCTACCTTCGGTACAGAAAATAGCTTCCCCTCCGGGCCACGGCGCAGAAATAAACGCCAGCTGGATGACTGCGTTGCAGTCGGAGGTGTCACGAATTGGTGGAGTGTGAGCTTGCCATGTATCACAAATCATACATGTTCCGTGCTCCTTTTCTTTGAGCAGTCGTGGTCCCATGTGTAACTCTGACGTGACAACTTGTGCTGTGCAAGAACAGTGCAGTATTAATTATAACTGTGGTACAGGAACCCGATTACTAAAGCCCGCGGTTGAACACGACCCTGAGCTTTCAGTATCGAGACTATACAGGATGTTCTAGGAGGAAAGGTCAAGATTTTGGCACGATATATTATCGGTCATTTTAAGTAAAATAGTTTTTATGTACATGGGGGCGGTGGCCTAGTGGTTAAGGTACTATGCTACAAGCCGGAAGGTCGCGGGTTCAAGTCCCGATGGGGTCATTGGATTTTTTTCAGTTGGCCTAATCCTTCCGGCCGCACTAGGCCCTGGGGTTTACTCAGCCTCTAACAGAAATGACTACCAGGAATTAATTAAATAATTTTCCTGGGGACTAAAGCATGGCAGGCACATCAGGCTGACAACCTTACCGCCATCTTTGAGCCGATTGTCTAGAAAATGTGGGAGCCTCGACGTCTCACAACCCTATGGGCCTTCACGGCCTGTTATAGGCATAGCTTTACTTTTACGGGGCCCATGTCCGTATTTTTTTTTCTCATTAATATGCAGTTTAATTTTATTTCCAATCTACGCTTAAATATTCCAAAACTTCGGGGTTTCAAACTGAAATATTTTCAAGTGTTCCAGCTCTCTTCTGTCACATACCTTACTGTCAGTACTTAAGTTAATTTGGTCCGGGGTTCGGAATTAACGCCACTTTTGGAAGCCCCTGTATCTGTGCTGTACGCTGCACAAATTGCAACCAGTTTCATTGCTCCGTCTAATCTAAATTTGCCTCTGTCATGTGTTGGCCAGCCACACCCCGCTGATATGTGTACTTAAGTCTACACAAAGCTGCTCTAGTGTACTGGTGACAGGGGTGTATAACGGGCATGTTCATTCCCTCAGTTGTTACGATTTAACGATGTTGATCTCCGTGTTCGTTTTGCATGTTATACCAGTGGTGAGCTTGCGGGGTTTGCGGACCACATGTTAATAGTCATGCTTCTTTCTGTAGTCCACGGGTAATTTTATGAATAAAGCTAAATATGATGATAAAATAGGTAAAGTTGTCCATGTGCTTACTCAATTAAGCACTACAGCATGAAGGCGTATGGAGGAGTGGATGTATAAATCCACATTTTCTTCACCTTGGCAGTAGCTGGAGGTGAATGGTCACCTACACGCCTCCGCCACTTTATCCTCGGGGAAAGAGCCCCCGGTACCCATTGGATAAGAGGTTGGGTGGACGACATGGAGAAGAGAATATTCTTGACCCTACCGGGACTAGAACTCCGACCCCTCCGTCGTCGAGCCCTTAGCTAGTCTCTATCTCTGCTCCTGTCCTTGGAGTCGTAGGGCACGAAAAGGGAACCTTTCAGTGTGGACTTCAAATACTGGGTTTAATCGGGAACTGAAAATTAGTTCGTAGATGCAACAGAAGATTTAGCAGGCACGACATACTCTTCTGCATTGCCTTAATTCGCTGATGGAAGAACGCATAAAACAGTCAGGACATGAATGCTGTGTTCGGCGAGGGAAGCTCTGGAAAATAATTTTAAAGCCATTCCTCGAAATTGAGATCCATTTTATGGTTTAGGGGTTGGAGATGTGGGTGAACTGCTTCTTCGTATGTTCTTAACAAAGCGTAATATTAGAAACGGTTGGAAATAAAGCTATTTGAATTTAAGTGTCATGGAATTATACTTGACGCAGAACAGAGAGTACAGCTGTTTCATCTTAACAGAAACGAGATAAATATGTTAGATAAGCAGGAGAGTTTAGTATGATAAGACTCCCCAAACTCCAGGAATCGGCGTGTCAAATTCTGCAAGTCCTATCTCACAATTAAATTAATAAGGTTTCTAGCCATATGTTGGGCTCACTTTAATTGGTATTTTTATTCCAAAGTGTTTTGTGCTTACCGCATAAAATTAACTCATTGGCAGGCTCCTCGCGCCTGTTCACGTGTTTCAACACCAGACCGATCGTACACGTTACGATTAAATTAGATATGAAGGTTACATTTACTAAGCGTATTTCCGTTTGGGGCGAACACAGTGGCCGCGCTGTCTAAGGCATGAACTGTCTTCGGTCGCTTGAACGCTGGGATCGTGAGTTTGAATCCATCTCGAGGCATGGATGTCTGTGTGTGTGTTTATTCTGTGTTTGAGCTATTTCAAGGAAATAGCGGCTGCCGTCTATAGAACCGAAATTACCGTATTTACGCGTGTATAGGCCGCACATTTTTTGCCAAAAATTCAAGAGGAAAACTGGGGTGCGGCTTATATTCGAAATATTCGAAATCACACTTCATTTAAAAAAATTAAACGTTGCCAAATTTCGGAATAATTTCTACTCCTGAAATAATATTCCAAGAACATTATTTTTTCTATAATTTCTGTCTGAAAATTGTGCTGCGGCCTATACATGCGTAAATACGGTAATGGCCGCGGGGATCCGTTGCGCTGACCACGCGACACCCTCTATCCACTAAAGTTGGCACTAACTTCGCCGACAAGCGGCGGTCGCTCGGTCGATATAATGCTCTTGCGGACTAAACCCACGGCGTTGGTTGTTGTTTGTTCGTGTAGAGGTAGCGGCCTTGCAACGGACTGATCACTCGTCCCAGAAGTCCTACCGACTGTAAAAAATAATTACGAAATTGAAGAAGAGGCGAAGACCCCAAAAGGGCTGTAGAGCCATTTATGAATGAATTTCAGTTTGGGACATATAAGCGCACTGTATTCTTATTCGGATGGAATGTTTTATATCTACGGCATTTATAAGTTTCAGCTGAAACGTTTTTAACGTGGTTGATATTCAACGAAGTGTAGCCTACAGGAAGTAAATTGTTAGTAACTGCATTTAATAACTCTAACGTCTATTCGCTTTGCCGGTAATAGAATTTATGGCTTAACAGTGTGTATCAGTGTTGTTGATCACCTCTCTATAAATTTGGCCTTGAAGTAAATGAACATCAGTATCAGTAAACGTATTTTTCTTATAGCTAGTGGGTGGGACTAAGTCCCTTGTACTGCGGCCACTTCTGGCCTATTGTACCAGCCCCAGATGATAGGTGAGGGTGATTGTGGAGTAATTGGTGGAATGAAGATTGACAGGGGAAACCGAAGTACTCGAAGAAAACCCGCCCCAGAGCCACTTTGTCCACCACAAATCCCACTTGACCAGACCCGGGATCGAACCCGGGCCGCCGCAATGGGAAGTCAGCGACTAACCGCTTGAGCTATGGCGCGTCTTCTCAGTAAAAGTAAGTAAAGTTGTTCCTGTACCTAACTAATTAAACACTACGCCATGAAGGCGTATGGAGGAGTGGATGTATAGGTCCACACTTTCTTGACGTCGGCACTAGCTGGAGGTGAGTGGTTAGCTTCACGCCCCGGCCGCTTTACCTCCTGGAAACGAGCCCTCAGTACCTATTGTATAGAAGGTTTGGTGGACCCCAGAGGCGGTCTGGACGAGGTGGAGAAAATTCTTGACCCTACATGGACTCAAACTCCGTCCTCTCGTTCGTTGAGCCCGTAGCCAGTCAATATACCGACTGCGCTATCCTGGCTCCTGTCAATATCAGTAAGTTGTGCTAGTTCTCAAAAGAATGAATCTGGATATTATTTGTACTCCAAATTGCAACTCAGTGTTTCGCACTATGGTCTGTTTCCCGTTCTTAAAATTGTAAGAATGATAAATAAATACATAATAAATTAAATTAAATTAAAAGAGAAAGGAAAGAAAAGGGATTGGTTCTTGGAAGTCTGCCTGTATTGTTTGAATCATTTTTAGGACCGTAGTTGTCATACGTTCTCAGAATTTCTTTATTCTGTGAGAAAATATGCAGAACGCAATCAGCTCACAATTATTTCACGGAATAAGCAGACACTGCAGCATGTGAAGGATGCCCTTAAGCCAGACGGCTCTAAGAGATGCATTTCAAAAGTAATTCATGCTTTACTGCTAAAGACATTACTTAAAAGACAGCGCACAGATCTTATTCAGATTTCTACACACTCTTCTCCCCTCAAACAAAACATAAAAATCTAACTCCGGAGCCTGTAGTCCGCAAGCGAACTATACCGACCGAGCGACCGCCACTTGTCGGCGAAGTTAGTGCCAACTTTTGCGGATAGAGGGTGTCGCGTGGTCAACCATACGGATCCCCATGCCGGTTAAGCTCTGGTTTCTAAACCGGAGGCGCTATTTCCTTGAAATAGCTCTTCATTTATCCTCAAGAGGCTGAGTGGACCCTGTTCCAGACCCGCTATTTCTCGGTTACAGTGTTAGATTTGCCTTTTATGTCCCGAATAGCTGTTCCGCCCCGTTCGGAGCAGATTTGTATTACTTACTTACTTACTCATGGAGCTGGGCCCTTCTGGAGGAGCTGCCAATTGTGCAGCTACTCAAGAATTTCCCAGCATTTTATAGAACCCGAAGGTTGATCACCGTGTTCACAAGAGTCCTCCACTGGTCCCTATCCTGAGCCAGATTCATCCAATCCATACCATCCCATCCTATATCTCTAAGATCCATTCTAATATTGTCCACCCACCTATGCCTTGGTCTTCCCTGTGGTCTCTTTCCTTCTGGCTTTCCCACCAATATCCTATATGCATTCCTCGTCTCCCCCATTCGTGCTACATGTCCTGCACACCTCATCCTCCTTGACTTGATCATTCTAATTATACTTGGAGAAGAGTACAAGTTATGAAGCTCCTCATTATGCAGTTTTCTCCAACCTCCTGTCACGTCATCTCTCTTCGGTCCAAATATTCTCCTCAACACCCTGTTCTCAAACACCCTCAGTCTATGTTCCTCCTTTAATGTCAGAGACCAAGTTTCACAACCATACAGTACCACAGGCAAAATTGCAGATTTGTATTATCTTTCAAAAAGAATGAAGTTATTTTTGTGTGAAACAGAAAACGACCAGCACACCGTAGCAACGTTTGTGTGACAGTATGACGCAGAGATGTACATAACGTTTTTTTTAATTAGAAAGTATTCACAGTATTATGTGAAACACACTGTTTCACCGGGTCATCACTATGAATTTCGACGCTATGGCCTTACGCGAGTTAATTCAACCGATTTCGTTTAAATTTGCTACTAGGAGCCTACACTAAAATTTGGTGGTGTCTGGATATAGTCTTACACCACCTCATCATTTCATTTTATGCGTGTGTTGGCTGCCCTGTTGGGTGCGTGTATCCGTTATCAGGAAGACCTGGGAAACAGATCTTTCTCGTAGGAGTGAAAGAGAGACAGACAGCTCTGTCCCATGTTATGGCTCTTCTCAACTCCTACCGTGCTTCAAGTTAATTACAAACTGCTACTGCTGCTATCACGTGCTCTGACGCGGGATTCCCCGCATAGTTTCGCTGTAGGAGTAGTCTGATATAGTTACTTTTCGTGTGCTCCCTTCCTTGCGTCGGTGCATAAGGGAACGACGCCCATGCGGACGTCTTCAACCTTCGCACCGGTTATGGATGTAATTCCATCAGCCATCCGTCTGTGCGCTGACTCAAGACAGTCCTGTCGTCAATTTAGTTCAGTAATTAATTCCTGTATTACATTCGTGCGTTGAAACGTGGACCGTAAGATCAGATGGAAGGGACATGTGGCATGTGTAAAACATTTTATTCGGAAAATGACATAAGCGAAAAACCAGGTGGAACGGTTTCACTCACTCATGGAGCTGAGCCCTTCTGGAGGAGCCGCCAAATCTGCAGCTACTCAAGAACTTCCCAGCATTTTATGGAACCCGAAGGTTCATTACCGTGTTCACAAAAGCCCTCCATTGGTCCCTATCCTGAGCCAGATCAATGAAATCCGTACCATCCCATCCTATCTCTCTAAGATCCATTTTAATATTGTCCACCCACCTACGTCTTGGTCTTCCCAGTGGTCTCTTTCCTTCTGGCTTTTCAACCAATATCCTATATGCATTCCTCCTCTCCAATTCCTGCTACATGTCCTGCCCATCTCATCCTCCTTGACTTTATCAATCTAATTACCCATGAATGGTATACAGTGGCCGTCTTGTAGTGCACTCAGTTTCACCTGTTACTTCACGACATGTTTCGGCAACATAGTGCCATCATCAGGTACCCTAATTACACTAATCTATTTCATTGCTTGCCTTTATAAAATTATTTAAAAAGTGCATATTTCTCAACAATTTTAAATAATTTTATAAAGGCAAGTAATGAAATAGATTAGCGTAATTAGGGCACCTGATGATGGCACTATGTTGCCGAAACATGTCGTGAAGTAACAGGTGAAACTGAGTGCACTACAAGACGGCAACTGTATACATATCATGGATGAAAATCAGTGCAACAGGACGCTAAAATACAACAATCTAATTATACTTGGAGAAGAGTACATGTTATTAAGCTCCTCATTATGCAGTTTTCTCCAACCTCCTGTCACTTTATCCCTCTTCGGTCCAAATATCCTCCTCAACACATTGTTCTCAAACACCCTCAGTATATGTTCCTCCCCTAAAGTCAAGAGACCAAGTTTCACACCCACACAGAACCACAGGCAAAATTATAGTTTCGTTTATTCCAATTTTTTGCTTTTTGGACAGCAGACGAGAAGACAATAAGTTCTGAACTGAATGGTAGCAATCCTTACCAGAATTCATTTTCGTCTTAATTTCCTCCCGAATCAGGTTTTGATTTGTTATAGGCGTTCCAAATATCTGAACTGTGCCACATTTTCAAAACATCTGTTACCTATCTTCATGTCATGATTTTGCCCTGCATTTTGGTGACGAGACAGCAACATATACTTAGTTTTCTCTGCGTTTACTTCTAGACCAACCTCCTACTAGCATCAATTAAAGTGTCTGTGTTTTCTTTATGGAACAGAAGTTTATTATTATTATTATTATTAAACTCTGCAGTCTGTAGTCTGTAGTGTAATTGTACTCCGGCTGTTTAAAGCCTCCTTAACGCGGTCTGTACGCTGAAGCAGTGAGTGTCAGTGTGGCACCATTGGTTTCTTCCCCCCTTTTACGTGACTTAGCGAACATAATGAACAAAAGCGGAAAATGGTGACGCGTGACTCACATCGCGGCAGTTATCACCGTGGCTTGGGATGAGCGTGCATGCAGCCGCGAACAGTACACGCATGCTGCCCGCATATTGGCTGTTATTAATGTTGCCTGTCGCCTTGAACGTTTACACAGTCCCTTTCGAAAAGATGATTAAGAAATGTAGGATCTGAGGTTCTCACATCAGTGATACTGGTTCTGTCTTGTGGGATATAACTACGTGTAGTCCGTTGTAAGTCAACGGCAGGCAAACTTAATGCTAGTCTCCTGCTTAAGATGGAGGCTACGTGTTACTCCGAAACGTAGGTTTACTTTTAGCCTACTACACGGCGTTGTATCCAAGAAAATAAAACTCTTGATTAAGAAACTTTCCGTTTTTATGGATGCTGAAGTTGATTACCTTATTAACAAAATTCCGTTATCGGAATCTATTCAGAGCTTCTTAAATATATCCTACATCCCACTTCTGACACCAGTTGTCACGTGTTTGATGAGTTATACAGGGGATTTTGGATTTATGGTCGGATATATTGGACTCTTTGATACAGCGCTTGACTACAATTTAGTCTTTCACTATTAACACTTCAGTGTCCACAATCACGTCTTCACTGTCATTACTTGGTAGCGGCTTTCAACAGCAGACGTTCCCCTTCCTCTGGGTTCCCGGCCTAAGATACCAGCTTCTAACAGCAGTAGCTCACGACTGACCCACGGCAGTTCTCTAACTAGAACTGCTAACCGGTCCTTCTTATAACATTGGCACGGACCGCATTGAAAACATCGCTTCCCATTGTTGCTGTATTCTCTTGTATTCGGAACCATTACTTAGCAACGACTGTTGTATAGTTGCTTATTTCGCGGTCTTTGCCTAGCAGTGGGTCTGCATGCCACAATATATTCCATTATTCCCCCGTCTGAGTCTAGGTCGAACATGTGGTTTCTTCCCTTAGAGCAAGATACGAAGTTTCACGCGTACATAAAACACAAGGTTTCCGTTCAACGTAATTCCTAACTATTTTTTTACAAAATAATTTTCCCTGCTGCTTCTTTCCGTAGTTATTTGTTACTATTAGTCTGTATATTATTAGTTACTTTTTGATTCATTTGTAATTAAAAGATAAATTAGTAAGTTGATTCCAACCTCGAGTAAAATATTCGAATTGTTTCCTGGTGAATATGATATTCTTGAGCCGGTCACGGTAGCCGAGCAGTCTAGGGCATGTACTGTCTTCGCTCGCTTGGAAACCGGGACCGTGGGTTCGGATCTGTTTCCTGTGAGGTACGAACTGAATTCTTATATATTATTCTTATACACTGCCGGTCACAGTAGCCGAGCGGTCTAAGGCATGTACTGTCTTCGCTCGCTTGGAAACCGGGATCGTGGGNTCGTGGGTTCGAATCCCATATAAGGCATGGATGTTTTCTGTGTTTATGTTGTCCTGTGTTTAGGTAGAGGCCTTGCAACGGGCTGATCACCCATCTAAGGAGTCCTACCGTCTGTAAAATGATCAAGAAACTGAGAAATCAACCCTGTGCTCCAAAGTGGGGCAAGATGGAAGGGAAACAATAAACAAATAAATATGCAATTCTTGAAATAATACTCTTTTAAACATTTGTCTCATCAGGAGGAAGTTCGGTGGTCGTTAGGACAGGCTCTTTTGTTGAGGTTATGCTGTGGTAGGCCCAATGAAAATGTACTCATTGGGCAGACCTTTTAGTAAACACTAAGAAATTTCTCAGCAAGTGAAGTTTGTTGGTCGGTTCAGATATGCCAACTGCGCAAGGTTTGATACTGCTGAGGTGTGTGCTTCGCTAGCATAGACCTGCAGTACGTTGAAGGAAGGGAGTTCACGTTATGTCAATATAGCGTGTAACAGAAGCTTGCGTTTTGTATGTAATCTCTCATAGGAATATGTCGGCCGGTGTTCTGTTGAAAGGCGTCTACAGGGGGCCTGATGGACTATGTCTACAGTAATACCTGTTTAGAACGGAACCTGTAATAAACGGCGACCCATATTTATCGGAATATTCCTCAACTATTGCTTAACTAATTAAGCACTACGCCATGAAGGCGTATAGAGGAGTGGATTTATAGATCCACATTTTCTTGACCTCGGCACTAGTTTGAAATGAATGGTCAGCTTCACGCCCCGCCCGCTTTAGCCCCGGAGAAAGAGCCCCCTGTACCCATTGACTAGTAGGCTCTGTGGGCCCCAGAACCGGTCTGGACGACGTGAAGAGGAGATAATTCTTGCCCTTACCGGGACTCGAAATTTCGGTCCCTCGGCCATCCAGCCTCTAGCCACTCGCTATACCGCCTGTGATATCTCTGCTAATTATTATTATTTTTATTATTGTGGCACGCGGTAGCGTAGTTGGTTCAGGCACTGTGCTACAAGCCGGAATGTCGCGGGTTCGATTTCCGATGAGGTTACTGGATTTTTCAGTTGATCTAATTCTTCCAGCCCAACTGTGGCCTGGCGTCGACTCAGCCTCTAACAGAAATGAGTACCAAGAATATTCTTGCGGGGTAAAGAGCGGCCGGCGCGTAAGGCTGACAACCTCACCGCCATCTGTAAGCCGATTGTCTAGAGAAAATGTGGGAGTCTCGACGTCTCAGAACCCTATGGGCCTTCACGGCCTCTTACATTATTCTGAAATCCTCTACTCCTCAGGGGAGAATGCCTGGAAAATGTCTTAAAGTAGGCCATGATTGCCTTATCCTAAATCCTGCATCCACCCCATTGCAGTCTACGCTGTTTAAAAACGTACGAATCACTTACTCACTCATGGAGCTGAGCTCTTGTTGAGGAGAAGCCAAATCTGCAGCTGCTGAAGAATTTCCGAGCATTTTATGGAACCCGAAGGTTCATTACCGTGTTCACAAGAGCTCTCCAGCGGTCACGATCCTGAGCCTGATCAATCTAATCAATCCCATGATATCTAAGATCCATTTTAATATTGTCCATCCACCTGCTCCTTGGTCTTCCCAGTGGGCTCTTTCCTTTTGGCTTTCGCACCGACCTATATAACTATATAACGAATACAATTAAAGATACTGCCCCTTTTTTTATTTAACTACCGTTTAATTTTACTTTGCTTGATTCCAATGCGTATCTTTTTTTGAGGATTTGACGAAATTTGCTTATATGCGAACTCTCCTGTAAAGAAGCATACGGTTCTCAGGGGTTTGTTACTTTAAATTTTATTATAATTTAGTAAGACAGTAGCATGCAGGCTAAAGGTTCACCTTATTATCTTGCATGCGTGTTGATGATTTCTCAGTCTTGCATATTGGTAGCTTTGTTCTCTTATAAAACAACAAGATCTCGTCCTATTGCATGCAAGTTCATGCCGAAAATTTATACTATAAAATGTTTTAACTTGTAATTTTCCCAGGGGCGATTAATTTGGAGAATTGGATGCCTTGAGGGCTACAAAAACATGGAAAGTCCATTCTCATTTTGCTTTATCAGTAGAATGCTTCTTAAACATGCCCTTAGCGATTATTTTGAATTACAGAATTCTTAGTTTGGGTTCTATTATTAGTCGATAAACATGCCGAACAGTAGTCCGTGTGCAACCTACAGGTTGTTGTATTTTGGCGCATGCGTCTTCGTGCTTTACAGTAAGTATAGGGATGGTGGAGTGGGGGGTATTATAATTGTTGGAGCCCTGGAGCGTGCGTGCACCTGTATTGTTGCTACTTACCGTGAGAACCGGCCCCTCGGGCTTGTCTGCTCTTGGGCGGCTCCACGTCCTCAGGTAAACCAGGCCTGGACAGACTCATCGGCCTGCTCAGGCGGTGTTGTCAGTTTCACTCTTCTGAAACCCGTTTTGTTTCTGAATTGTACCCATGTTTATGGGCATGTACTTATTATCCACACTTAATGGATAGATTGTATAATTATTGGAGTTAAATAAAAATAGAATGTTTATGGGAGCCGGGATAGCTCAGTCGGTATAGTTACTGGCTACGGGCTGGAAGACTAAGGGGTCGGAGTTCGAGTCCATGTAAGGTCAAGAATTTTCTCTTCACGTCGTCCAGACCTGCTCTGGGGTCCATCCAACCCCATATCCAATGGGTACTGAGGATTCTTTCCCCGAGGGTGTGAAGCTGACCACTCGCCTCCAACTAGTGCCGATGTCAAGAAAATGTGGATCTATACATCCACTCTCCCATACACCTTCATGGCTTAGTGCTTAATTAGTTAAGAACAGGGACAACTTTACCTTTTACCTTTAAAGTTGTTCCTGTAACAGGCCGTGAAGGCCCGTAGGTTTGTGAGACGTATAAGCTCCCACATTATCTATTCAATCAGCTCATAGATGGCGGTGAGGTTGTCAGCCTTACGCACCGGCCTCCCTTTACATCCCAGGAAGATTCCTGGTACTCATTTCTGTTAGAGGCTGAGTCCACCCCAGGGCCATAGTGCGGCTACAAGGATTAGGTGAATTGAAAAAAAAATCCACTTCATTTGACTCGAACCCGCAACATTCCGGTTTGCTGTATAGTGCTTCAACTAACTACGCTACCGCGTGGCCCTACCTTCTACCTTTACCCATACTTATTCTTCCTCACCTGCTACAACTGCCTTTGGACCCTACTTCATGAGATTTTTAAATTTTGTTGCCTGATTTTAATTCAAGGTCCGGTGTATGTTGGGTCATAGTCGTATTGATAGTAGAAGGAACTTGCTATTCCTTGGTCTCTATTAACTAACGCAATGACAGATGAACCACATTGATAAATAAATAACCGACAGACTGCCTGACGGACCAGACATCCAACTACACAGGTAACTAACTAACCGACTGAGAAACTTCATAGCTGCCATCCAGCCGATTCGCATTTACTGCAAGTAACTGGTTTGCTTGGTCACGGTAGCCCAGCGGTCTAAGTCATGTACTGCCTTCGCTCGCTTTGAAACCGGGATCGTGGGTTCGGATCTGTTTCCTGTGAGGTACGAACTGAATTCTTGTATATTATTCTTATACACTGCCGGTCACGGTAGCCGAGCGGTCTAAGGCATGTACTGTCTTCGCTCACTTGGAAACCGGGATCGTGGGTTCGGATCCCACTCAGGGCATGGATGTTTAGTTTGTATGTGTGCGTTTTTCTGTGTTTGTCTACAGGTAGAGGCCTTGCGACGAGCTGATCACCCGCCCAAGGAGTCCTACCGTGTGTCTAAGACCTAGAAAAACCGAAGTGAACGGAGAAGTTCATGGAGGTAGGCCTAGGTCCACTGGGGATGTAGTGCCAAGGGAAGAAAACTGGTTTGCTTACTGATCAGTTAACAAACACGGTATCACTGTGCAGCAGATTAATTATATTTAATGGGAGAAAATAACATTGTCGCCGGATATTTCAGTTTGAACAGGAATTTCTACAAGTATATCGGAATTCAGTTGTGTCTGTGTGGAATGTACCGGCTTGTAGTGGTTCTTGTATCCGATTATATTCAGAATGTGTTTTACACACCATAATCGTCGTTAACGTGTCGGTTTATAACGAAGTCTTTGAAAGTCTAGTGAACCCGAAGTGCTTATGAGCAGCAGTTACGAATAACATTAAGTTCAGGAAAAAACGATGACCTCCTCTATGGTCTAGTGGTCAGTGTTCCTGGCTACACCAGAGGCCCGGGGTTTAATTCCCGGCGCTACCAGAGAATTAGTTGCCCTGGAACGGGGTCCACTCAGGCTCGTGAGTATAATTGAGGAGCTATTTCAAGGAAATAGCGGTTCCGGTCTAGAAAACCGAAATTAACTGCCGTGGAGATTCGTTGCGCTGACCACGCGACACCTATCCGCTAAAGTTGCCACTAACTTCGCCGACAGGCGGCGGTCGTTCGGTCGGTCAATTTGAAAACCCAGTGATGTCATTGGGGTTCGATCCCGCCACCTTCCAGCTTGTAGCATGGTGCCTCAACCAACTACGCTACAGCATTGCCAATACCGGTATTTATTGTTCAAGTGACAAAGTTGGTACTGTTTACGTAGTATAATACATTTCGAAAATTCCACCGTCAACATCAATGCACTTGTAACTCGTGTGAGGACATGGCGTGTTGCTCGCCTGTACAGTGTACGGTGTACTGTACAGTGAAACAGCTCTATCTCGGTGCAACTCGTGTGAGGACATGGCGTGTTGCTCGCCTGTACAGTGTACGGTGTACTGTATAGTGAAATAGCTCTATCTCGGTGCAACTCGTGTGAGGACATGGCGTGTTGCTCGTCTGTACAGTGTACAGTGTACTGTGCAGTGAAATAGCTCTACCTCGGTGCAACTCGTGTGAGGATATAGCGTGTTGCTCGTCTGTACAGTGTACAGTGAACTGTGCAGTGAAATAGCTCTATCTCGGGAACCGTTCGGAACAGGACACATGTACATATACACTTCTTTGTTTAGAGTGACCGATACTGTGACCTCCCAGAATATTGAAGTCTCCTCCTGGGACACTCTGTATAACGTCAAATGTTTAGTGATTAATACATTTCAAATTGTGTGGATAGAAGTGATAGTAGCCTGACGCAAGCCAATATCCCGGAATTTGTCTGGAGAGATTTTGGAAATCCACACAGAACTTCGTTCATTATAGTCTGTGGCCTGTTCGAGATTTGAGTCCTAGACCATCTGAATACGAAGTAAGGTTGCCAATCGCTCGACCTTGGCGTTGGGGTTGAAAAATATATGAACCTATAATTTTGATGGTTTTTGTAGATGACATTAAATTATTTCCGAGGTTGAATGTACAAAAAGAAAACAAAAACAAACTGCATGGCCTGTTGTCCGCAAGCAAAATATACCGACCGAGCGACAGCCGTTTGTCGGCGAAGTTAGTCCCAAATTTAGCGGATAGAGGATGTCGCGTGGTCAGCGCAACGAATCCCCACGGCCGTTAATTTCGGTTTCCTAGGCCGGATCCGCTATTTACTTGAAGTAGATCCTCAGTTATCCTCACGAGGCTATAGTGGACCCCGTTCAAGACCCATACTTCTAAAAAAAAAAAATGTGTTAATGCCGGGAATCGAACCAGGACCTCTGGATCTGTAGCCAGGCACTATGATCACTAGACCACAGAGGCGGTTGGTTGAATGCACATCGTGAAGAAAATGGCTGGGAATTATTTAGTTGCCAGCAAGTCGTTTTTATGACACTGTGACTGTAGTTGATAAGCCTTGTTAAGCGCTCACCTCTCAGTTCGTTTCAGTAACAGATTATCTTGGGCAAGATTACGTACGTGCCTTTATAAAGCGTTTACAGTTTACAATAGTCCAGTGTCAGGATAAGGCGGTAGTCGATAGGCTAAGTCAATAGGATACATTTACGTAGAGAAGGTCTGTAGATGGGGAACGGAACTGTATAGCTTTCATTTTGTTAGTCATCGTTTTTTAATTAAATTTTAATGACCTCGAAAAGTGATGCAGGCCCATGCTCCTTATAATCTCCTGTTCATTGAAAGAAGCTCCATCTGTTGAGTTACACCGGTATCACAGTAATAAACCTGTCCAAATCGGGGCATGGATTAATATGAAACTTCATATGACCGGAAAGTTAGTGTGATGTGCCGCTCCATAGCTCAAGCGGTTAGTCGCTGGCTTCCCACCGCGGCGGCCCGGGTTCCATCCCGGGTCTGGTCAAGTGGGATATGTGTACAAAGTGGCGCTGTGGTAGGTTTTCTCAGAGTACTTCGGTTTCCCCTGCCAATCTTCATTCCACCAATTGCTCCACAATCACCCTCACCTATCATCTGGGGCTGGTACAATAGGCCAGAAGTGGCTGCAGTACTTCGTTTCCATCGCCCTGTCTGTATCTAAAAAACACCGTCCTGTTCATATTTATAAACACGACGTTTCGGATACTGGATATTATTCCCTTTTTCAGGTAAAATCTATTCAGCTAAGCCCAATCCATAAAGATAGTCCCTATCTCCGAAACGTTTTGAAATATAAACAGGGCGATGGATAAGGTCCAGAAATATAATATTTCTATTAATGTACCATCGTCACAAATTTTTATATGTTATTTAGAATTCCTTTACATATTCCAGCATCTAAACCGCGAGAGAAATAAATCAGGTTCATCGGAAGCATTTGTGAACACGGTCATGGACCTTCCTAGTTTTATAAAATCATGTAATTTCTAGGCTAAGTTTATCATGAAGACAGCAGTCTTCTGGGATTTGGCACCGTGTATATGTGGTGTTAACCGACGTTTCGGAGGAAGCAGACTGCTTTTACCGGTTCTCACGATCTCTTCGCTTGCAGATTTCTTATATTTTTTCTTCTACCCTGAAGATGGAGGCGATACGTTCCTCCGAAACGTCGGTTAACACCACATATACACGGTGCCAAATCCCAGAAGACTGCTTTCTTCATAGTCACCACCGTGAAAGCCTCAGATCTTACATAAGTTTATCATGTTATCAGCTGTTTATATGTAGTTATTCCACCGTTTCTCCCATATACATCAATGAGCATTCAAGTCTGTTGAAGATAATTACTTTGTTGTATGTTTTACCTGTGTTGAACTCGTGATGAGTCGTTCAGTCCGGCAACTGTGTAACAACTCCCACCCTCTGACCTTAACCCATTGTGAAGGTGGGGCCTACCTGCCTTCGTGATATTGCTGGTTTTTCTTTTTCTTGTTACTTAAGTGTGTGGAATCGCTCATGGGTCTAGACTGCCAGTGGGCAGGTTGTGGAGATGTCTTAAGGCACCTTACTTCTGTGGGAAGCACCCTAAAGGTAGCCTGCTGGTTCTGGCGTTTTTGTGGCTTCTCTTGCTTATGGAGAGCACCATATGCTGCTTATTTGGCTTTCAGGGCGAGAGAATTGAGGATGATTTGGGAACAGGGTGCTAAGTAGGGTTTTATACACTTATGAAGCTGAGCCCTTCTTGAGAAGCCACCAAATCTGCAGATACTCAGGAATTTCTCAGCATTTTATGGAACCCGAAGGTTCGTTACTGTGTTCGCAAGAGCCCTCCACTGGTCCCTATCCTGAGCCACATCATCCAATCCATACCATCCCATTGTATCCGTCTAAGATCCATTTTAATATTATCCACTCACCTACGCCTTGGTCTTCTCAGTGGCTTTCCCACCTATATCCTATATGTATTTCTCTTCTCCATTCGTGCTACATGCCCTGCCCACCTCATCCTCCTTGGCGAGTACAAGGTACTAAGCTCCTCATCATGCAGTTTGCTCAGAGATGCGAATTGCCTCTAAATCACACTCCGATAATGACAGTACTGATGCTTATTCGGAACTTTAAATGGAAACTAATCTCACCTTGTAATTTCATCTGTTAGTTGAGAAATATCCGGTTTAGAAAATCGAGATTAACGGATCCTTTGCCCTGACCATGTGACACCCTCTGTCCGCAAAAGTTGTCACTAATTTAGCCGACAAGCGCCTGTCGCTCTGACGGTATAGTTCGTTTGCCGACTACAGGTCACGGAGTTGTGGGATAGGTGAGAAATTGGGGGGCGGGGACTCGGTTTCGTAGTTGATTGAGGCACTACGCTACAAGCCGAAGCTTTCGGGTTCGATTCCGGATCAGAGCCTTGGATTTTTCAGTTGAACTAAACCTTCTAACCGCTCTATGTTCTTGGGGTCAAGTCAGCCTCTAACAGAATTGAGTACCAGGAATCTTTCTTGGAGGTTAAGGGTGGCCGGTGCGTAAGTCTGATAACCCCACCGCCATCTGTGAGTCGATTGTCTAAAAAAAATGTGGGAGCCTCGACGTCTCGCAACCCAATGGGTCTCCATGGCCTGTTACAGGAAATCGGAATTCGGGAACGTTTGACGGTTTTTATTTATTGAAGGCTGACATATATTTTCGGGATGGGAAGCGAACTGAAGGATGGGAAGACATGTTTCTTTCGCTGATTTTTTAAAGCAGAAATTTAGTCCCTCACCGAAAGGTCCCAGTGCTTTTAAGGAAGATATCTCGTTCATAGCGCGGAAAGTTTTAAACATATCCTCTAACCTCTTTGTTAAAAAGTCAGATTATGCTAATTCCATCTTAAATTATCCTATATTTTCGCTGGTGTTCTATCCCAAGACGTCCCTTTTTTATGTTCCTTCCGGACGGTTATTTTATTTGGACAGTCTCCTAGCAGCTAAATGTTTCCATTTCCCGCTACAGTGAACATTACTTTCTGTCTTCTTTGATGTGACGCCGTGTAGGTTGTTAGACGGGTACCTACGTTTCGTATGAATGTCCAACCTATAACATCAGGGCTCTACATCTCAGAAGACAGTAACCTTCAATCTAGTGTAACTTCACCTCTCATCTATGCAATTGGAACAGACCACAGGAAGTGACGTATCTGATACAGACAATTAGAGGAGCAGCATCCTCTCTCTTTTTCTTTTTTGTGAAGTTGTCTTGAAATACTGGCACAGAAGCAGGCCATTAAGGAAGGGGGGAGGGGGAGCTGTCATGATTTGTCTGAAAATACTATACAGACATTTGCTTGAAGGGACTACAGAAAACTTGCAACATCCTCAGTCAAAGGAATATACTTTTGGCCAGGTTTCGAATAGTGTTTTACATTTTGTGATGACTAGAAGTCTTTTTTTCACTGCTGTCTCAGCCACTTCCTTACCTCCATCCCAACCTCTTCATCATCAGCGAAATTTTTTTCACTAAGACAA
>NW_019725012.1:277490-284280 GCF_002891405.2 Cryptotermes secundus | reverse complement strand
TGTATTTCTCTTCTCCATTCGTGCTACATGCCCTGCCCACCTCATCCTCCTTGGCGAGTACAAGGTACTAAGCTCCTCATCATGCAGTTTGCTCAGAGATGCGAATTGCCTCTAAATCATACTCCGATAATGACAGTACTGATGCTTATTCGGAACTTTAAATGGAAACTAATCTCACCTTGTAATTTCATCTGTTAGTTGAGAAATATCCGGTTTAGAAAATCGAGATTAACGGATCCTTTGCCCTGACCATGTGACACCCTCTGTCCGCAAAAGTTGTCACTAATTTAGCCGACAAGCGCCTGTCGCTCTGACGGTATAGTTCGTTTGCCGACTACAGGTCACGGAGTTGTGGGATAGGTGAGAAATTGGGGGGCGGGGACTCGGTTTCGTAGTTGATTGAGGCACTACGCTACAAGCCGAAGCTTTCGGGTTCGATTCCGGATCAGAGCCTTGGATTTTTCAGTTGAACTAAACCTTCTAACCGCTCTATGTTCTTGGGGTCAAGTCAGCCTCTAACAGAACTGAGTACCAGGAATCTTTCTTGGAGGTTAAGGGTGGCCGGTGCGTAAGTCTGATAACCCCACCGCCATCTGTGAGTCGATTGTCTAAAAAAAATGTGGGAGCCTCGACGTCTCGCAACCCAATGGGTCTCCATGGCCTGTTACAGGAAATCGGAATTCGGGAACGTTTGACGGTTTTTATTTATTGAAGGCTGACATATATTTTCGGGATGGGAAGCGAACTGAAGGATGGGAAGACATGTTTCTTTCGCTGATTTTTTAAAGCAGAAATTTAGTCCCTCACCGAAAGGTCCCAGTGCTTTTAAGGAAGATATCTCGTTCATAGCGCGGAAAGTTTTAAACATATCCTCTAACCTCTTTGTTAAAAAGTCAGATTATGCTAATTCCATCTTAAATTATCCTATATTTTCGCTGGTGTTCTATCCCAAGACGTCCCTTTTTTATGTTCCTTCCGGACGGTTATTTTATTTGGACAGTCTCCTAGCAGCTAAATGTTTCCATTTCCCGCTACAGTGAACATTACTTTCTGTCTTCTGGGATGTGACGCCGTGTAGGTTGTTAGACGGGTACCAACGTTTCGTATGAATGTCCAACCTATAACATCAGGGCTCTACATCTCAGAAGACAGTAACCTTCAATCTAGTGTAACTTCACCTCTCATCTATGCAATTGGAACAGACCACAGGAAGTGACGTATCTGATACAGACAATTAGAGGAGCAGCATCCTCTCTCTTTCTCTTTTTTGTGAAGTTGTCTTGAAATACTGGCACAGAAGCAGGCCATTAAGGAAGGGGGGAGGGGGAGCTGTCATGATTTGTCTGAAAATACTATACAGACATTTGCTTGAAGGGACTACAGAAAACTTGCAACATCCTCAGTCAAAGGAATATACTTTTGGCCAGGTTTCGAATAGTGTTTTACATTTTGTGATGACTAGAAGTCTTTTTTTCACTGCTGTCTCAGCCACTTCCTTACCTCCATCCCAACCTCTTCATCATCAGCGAAATTTTTTTCACTAAGACAACCGTTTTACGCGAGAAAAACTTCCCACCGTAAACAGGAAACATTTATTTATGAATTTTCTTTGCATTGAGTCCGTTTGCCCACAAGAAACGATGATATTCCGTAGTACACTCCTCAGGGACGGTCGCCATTTTGACTACTGAAACCAGCGCATGCACGTCTGCTACCTTGACTGTCATGAAGTTGAACTGTGCTGCTACCTAGTGGTACGCACAGAAAACCTATAGCATCCATAACAGATGTTTTACATCCTTATGTGACCTATTACTGACTGATAGTAATTGGTTAAAGTAGTAACCCTTTTCGTTTCAGATTGGTACAAAAGCGTAGATAGCTTCTGTTTCAGAGGCACACATTTCGTGATAATAACAAATTAGAAATCCTAGTGGTCAAGGTTACGGCCTAAAGGGACACGTGTAACAGGGTTGTTTTATATGCGGCTCCAGAACTGCGTTTCTCTGATTCTGTAACAGCAAATCGTGTGAGATTTCTGGCTTTTATAACCAGAGGCATAAATAGACTCCTGCACGACGAAAACGGTAGCAGATCTCTCCAGGTGAAACAGCACTGTTTTAGCCTCGCATCTGGCAACTGATAATATGGGACCACCGTCTAGACTGGCTAATTATAAATATCCGAAAGTTACGAAAAGAAGTCAAAACTATTGTTAGTGGGCATTAAATATAAGCCTTTGTGGTCACGCGTTCTAAGGAAATCCGAGTTTTAGAGGCAATAAAATACGGGGAACGTGAAACGGCGACTATTGAACGTTTATGCACATTTTTCTCTGTTATCCTGTGTTAGTAGAGGCTTTGCTGTTGTCTGAACTTCCATCCGTAAAATCTCATTTGAATGTAATTAAAGAAAAATATTGTCACATGTCGGACCGTCTCTGTGGTTTAGTGGTCAGAGTTCCTGGCTACAGATCCAGAGGTCCGGGCTCGATTCCCAGCGCTACCAGATTTTCTGAGAAGTAGTGGGTCTGGAACGGGGTCCACTCAGCCTCATGAGGATAATTGAGGTGCTATTTCAAGAAAATAGCGGCTCCGGTCTGGAAAACCGAAATTAACGGCCGTGGGGTTCCGTTGCGCTGACCACGCGGCACCCTCTATCCGCTAAATTTGGCACTAACTTCGCCGACAAGCGCCGGTCGCTCAGTCAGTATAGTTTGCTTGCGGACTAAAACCACGGAGTTTTTTTTGTCACGTGTAGAGGCGGGGGGTTTCGTGGCTCATAGACGGGATTTTGATAGGATGATTTGATTTATTGACACCTTATTCACACAACTCGGAAATACAAGCAAAACAGCGATATCGCTAATTTACACACTTTCGAGTACACCGTTACGCACGCACTAGGATTCTCAGTCTTCACTAGCCGTATCCTGGCAACGGATTTGTAACAGTCTTATTGTCACGTATTAGCCTACGTTCCATGTTAAATAATAAAAGTAGGCTTATGAGATCGCCATGCTATCCGTATGTCTGTGTATCCCCACTATCAAGTTTTGAATGCCTGAACCAGTCGTATGACTATCATGGCACCTGAGCCCATCTCAACGACCTACTTCATAAATCCCTCACATCGGTCTGTGTGTCTGTATGTATATCCCCCTATCGTTGCTAGGCATCAGCCCGTAAAAACGTTACCTCGACAACGAATATACAGGCGACAGTAAGATAATTATTGGAAGCGTCGTTTTCTGTAAGGTCCGTGTCGTATCCCAGAATTTCTTGTTGTTCTCTGCAGTCCGGATATGAGGTAGGCCTTGTGATGATCTGATATTTCGTCTAAGAATTCCGGTATCTTGCCGTAAGGACTGTAAAGTTTCTAGGTTCTTTTCGAAGGGAGTCGAAACTTCGAATCGAGTTGTAGCGTTACGAAATATGAGGATGATATAAAGAAGAAAAGGGAGTTAAACATTCTGTGTCTTACAGTAGACGCCTTAAGCTTATTTATTGCACCTTTCGCTCAAGGGGAAACTGTACGCGTAATGGTGTTGGCTGCAAACTGTTAATTGATTATCAGATCAGAGGCCTTTATTTTCTCTCTTCTTGCCTCTACTTTGGAGCATACGGCTAATTTCTTAGTTTCATGATCATTTTACAGACGGTAGGACTCCTTGGATGGGTGATCAGCCAGTAGCAAGGCCTCTACCTAAACACAGGACAACACAAACAGAGAATAAACACATGAACACACCATATATCCGTGCCTTGTGTTGGATTCGAACCCTCGATCCCGGCTTACGAGCGAGAGAAGACAGTACATGCCTCAGACAACTCGACTACCGTGACTGGCCTTAGACGGCTTAGAATTTTGGAAAAAAGTTCGTCTTGCTTTGAATTGGCTCAAGGTAGTGTCCAGTGCGAGCATTCGAGATCATAGCGATACATCTCGTAAGGTAAAGCTATCCATGTAACAGGCCGTGGAGGCCCATGGGGTTGTGAGACGTCGAGGCTCCCAAATATTCTACATAAACGGTTCACAGATGGCGGTGAGGTTGTTAGCCTTATGCGCCGGCCCTCCGCTCTTTACCTCCAGGAATATTCCTGGTACTCATTTCTGTTAGAGGCTGAGTCGACCACAGTACCATAGTGCGGCTGGAAGGATTAGGTGAATTGAAGAATCCAATGACTTCATTGGGTATCGAACCCGCGACCTTCAGGCTTATACCATAGTGCCTCAAGCAACTACGCTATCGTTTGTCCCCTCTCGTGATCAGTAGCAAGAGGAAACTTTTAAACAATTCGATTCATTCATTCATTCATTCATTCATTATTGGAGTGAGTGGGTTTCCCCATGCCAGTCGCCATACCCTTCCGGTACTGGTGCTCGCTATCAGCCCCGTTCAGCCAGCGAGTTCGGCCCCTCTACTGGCAGTGGTACCTGATACTTCCCCATCTATCGGAGGCATTGGAAACTAGTTGGGCACCATACCCTTCCGGTACTGGTGCTCGCTATCAGCCCCGTTCAGCCAGCGAGTTCGGCCCCTCTACTGGCAGTGGTACCTGATGCTTCCCCATCTATCGGAGGCATTGGAAACTAGTTGGGCGGGAAACTTTTTACCTAATTTTGCCCAAAGGTCTCCTAGAGACATGAGGATCTTTTACGTGCCGTAAATCTACGACACGGTACCCACGGCTTAAAGTCCCTCCCGGAGCACTTGTTCCCTGAATTTTTCCGCCCTTAAAAATTCCACGACCTCCGCCGGCTTTGAACCCGCGTACTACGAGTCATGAGGTGGGAACGTTACACCTAGACTACGGAGGCCGCTTAAACAATTCGATTACTACGAACTAAACCGAGGGTTAAGATCTATATCAGAGATATTATTGGCATGAGAAGTATGGTCCACAGTTTCTTTCATTGGGCTGGGGAGGGGGGTCTCGTTTTGAACACCGTGACTCAATTTAAATATACAAGGGTGTTATGGGTCGGAGGACGTAGAGGACTCCATTGTATGTCGTGTTATTATACCCACGCCCATTTTAGCAAAGTGAATAGAGGTGCCATGTAATAAATGACAACGCCTTGCCTTTTATTTGGGTAAAAGAAGCATCGTTGTTGTGTGTATGACTGACAGCTTTGTAAATAATCATTGATATTCCGAGATTAGCGAATTAAATGGTGCTTTTGGACGCTGGGTCATGTGCATCAGCGAATGGCTGAAATACGCACCAAGCACACACACCGCTGTTTCCCTAAGAAACATTGTACCGTCATCATCATCATCAGTAATCTGTCAAGACGACAGGTCCACAATCTCTTCCAAAACAGTTCCTCCATTTAATGCGATCTAGAGCTTTCTCCTTCAAATGACAGTATCCTCTTCTGTCCCCAAGGTCATCCAGCATCTTCTTACGTCTTCTTCCTCGTCTTCTTGTCACTTCTATCCGCCCCTCTATCTTTCCTTCAATAACTTCTTTTAGAAGGCAGTTTCTGCGTAAAACATGACCAATCCAATTAGCCTTCCGTTTTCTTATTTCGTGTAGGATATTCCTCTGCTCACTGACTCTAATTAACACTTCTTCATTTCTCACATAATCGGTCCAACTGATCTTCTCCATCCTTCTCCAACACCACATTTCGAAACTTTCCAGATGTTTCTGATCTACTGCCCTAAGTGTCCATGTTTCAGCCCCATACAGAGCTATGCTTCAAATGTAGCATTTCACTAGTTTCTTCCTCAAATTTAAGTCCAATTTGCTGGTAAAAAGATTCTTCTTCTTGCTAAATGCAGATTTTGCCATCGCAATCCTGGATTTAATTTCACTTATACCGTACTTTGAGGATATTGTATAGAGGAGCTTCGTGATGTATGCACATTCTGCCCATCAGAGGTACCGTCCGGTCGGGGGCATGAACTGTCTTCGCCCGTTCGATCACTGAGATCCTGGGAAGTGGATGAAGTGACTCAGAACATCACTTGTCCACCTTTTTCTGTCTCTAATGCAACATAAACTTTATTTTAAACGTCGTTACAATCACAATGTCATTAAAAGATCGCCTCTGTGGTTTAGTGGTTAGAGTTCCTGGCTACAGACCCAGAGATTTTCTGGGAAGTAGTGGGTCTGGAACGGGGTCCACTCAGCCCCGTGAGGATAACTGAGGAATATTTCAAGGAAATAACGGCTCCGGTCTAGAAAACCGAGATTAACGGCCGTGAGGATCCGTTGCGCTGACCACGCGACACCCTCTATCCGCTAAACTTGGCACTAACTACTCAGACAAGCGGCGGTCGCTCGGTCGGTAGAGTTCGCGTGCGGGCTACAGGCCACGGAGATTGTTTTTTGTTTGAAAATGTAATTAAAATCACATTTTATTTTACTGTTGCGACATGTTTCGGCGTTGTAAGGCCATCCTAAGGCAACCTCAGTGTATCAGCTCGTGTCACTATATTACATGTCCTCGTTTCAGAATGTATGCCCACACTTAACTCACGCTGTGTTCTTTTTGTGTGTAGCTGGCTCGTCCTAGTTGGGCCTATATCCCTTGTATAATATTATGACGCAATGGCAGCCTTTAGTCTAAGTGCTGTTGAACGATGGAGTTTCCTTTTTCCAACTTCTCAAGGTAAATAGTGGAACCGTAGTTTTAATATTGGTCAAAACCGCTTACTTCCACGCCATCTTAAGTGTTTTTTTATTGCTAGTGGGGTGGGACTAAATCCCTTGTACTGCGGCCACTTCTGGCCTATTGTACCAGCCACAGATGATAGGTGAGGGTGATTGTGGAGCAG
>NW_019725012.1:175352-277356 GCF_002891405.2 Cryptotermes secundus | reverse complement strand
AGCGACTAACCGCTTGAGCTATGGCGCGGCCATCTTAAGTGTTTACTTCCATTCGGCATTACAAAAAGCTTATGCAGTGACGTTAAATAACCGAGAAGAAAGTAAGGCGGTTTTATATTCCTAGCGGGAAACTCAGCGCTGATAATGACCCAGACAAACAGGAAAAAGAATTCGGAAAGACCCCCATTAATTCTTTCGTCCGGCAGCAAAGTTCAGTGATTACTAACTGCTCATTGTGTCCGTTGTAGGGAGGTGCCCAAAACATTAATCGTGCCCCGCCTAGCCCCCACCCTGTTACAAATCAGAAATGAACACGTGCTCCGGCGAGTTCTGGCCTAGTCTTTGTCTCGAGACTCGTGTGATACCGAACTGCCTTGCTTAGGAAGTTAATCACTACAGAACCATCGCGTTTAGGTGTGTCCAGTTCAAATTGGGAACGCCATCTTGGACCGTCTTGTATATCTTCCATTACTTACTTACGGAGCTGAACCCTTCTGGAGGAGCCGCCAATTCTGCAGCTACTCAAGAATTTCCCAGCATTTTATGGAACCTGAAGGTTCATTACCGTGTTCACAAGAGCCCTCCACTGGTCCCTATCCTGAGCCAGATCAATCCAATCCATACCATCTCATCCTATCTCTCTAAGACCCATTTTAATATAGTCCACCCACCTACGGCTTGTTCTTCCAAGTGGTCTCTTTCCTTCTGGCTTTCCCACCAATATCCTATATGCATTCCTCCTCTCCCTAATCCGTGCTACATACCCTGCGCACCTCATTATCTTTGAATTGATCATTCTAATTATACTTGGAGAAGAGTACAAGTTATGAAGCTCCTCATTATGCAGTTTCCTCCAACCTCGTGTCACTTCATGTCTCTTCGGTCCAAATAGTCTCCTCAACACCCTGTTATATATCTTTTATTAGTGGGGTATAATACAGTAAAGCTGTTAGTTGTTGATCACAGTACCCGCGCGGTCTGAGGCGTATTGTATTCTTCCGCCCGAATCCCATTCTGATCATTGGTGTCCCGTCCTTTGTAGTTAGAGGCTTGCGATGGCCGATCCCCCGACGAAGGAGTTCTACCAAATTTCTGAAAATAAAATTCAAGAACGGGAAGCGCATCGCACAGGTAGAGGAGGAATGGGGGGATAAGACAGTCTTTAGTCTTTAAACAGAACCTGTATTAAACGGAAATTTGTAATTGAAACATTCCGGCCCCGAGACTATAGAATTATAAGTAATTTATATTTATCCTTACTAGAACACGTTTGAAAGGGAAGAATTTTCGACTCCCTGGAGTTCCGCTTTATTCAGGTTATCCTCGGTAAAATAAGCTCTTAAGATTGGCCCATGCGAAGGAACAGTAGCTGTAAAACATTGATACCCCGCTACGCGACCCACGTTTTGTTATTTTTATCTGGAAATGAACGTTAGAATTCAGTTCAGTAAAATAGTTGTTGGGTAGGAAATTCTCAACTTGATGTTAAAAAGTAAAGCTATCCTTGTAACAGGCCATGGAGGCCCATAGGATTGTGAGACGTCGAGGCTCCCACATTTTCTCTAGACAGTCGGCTCACAAATGACGGTGAGGTTGTCAGCCTTACGCACCGTACCCCCAGGTAGATTCCTGGTGCTCATTTCTGTTAGAGGCTGAGTCGACCCCAGGGCCATAGTGCGGCTGGAAGGATTAGGTCAATTGAAAAAATCCACCTCATCGGGATTCGAACCCGCGATCTTCCTGCTTGCAGCGTAGTGCCTGAGCCAACTACACTACCGCGTGCTACAATTGAAAGGAATTAGTTTTGTTAATCGTCATCGTGCCGGTCACGGTAGCCGAGCGGTGTAAGGCATGCACTGTCTTCGCTCGCTCGGAAACCGGGATCGTGGGTTCGGATCTGTTTCCTGTGAGGTACGAACTGAATTCTTATATATTATTCTTATACACTGCCGGTCACGGTAGCCGAGCGGTCTAAGGCATGTACTGTCTTCGCTCGCTCGGAATCGTTCGAATCCCACTCAGGGCATGGATGTTTAGTTTGTGTGCGTTTTTCTGTGTTTGTGTACAGGTAGAGGCCTTGCGACGAGCTGATCACCCGCCCAAGGAGTCCTACAGAATGTGTAAGATCTAGAAAAACCGAAGTGAACGGAGAAGTTCATGGAGGTATGCCTAGGCCCACTGGGGCTGTAGTGCCAAGGAAAAAAAATCGTCATGTGTACAGCCCTCGTACACTGGCTGTAGTATTCAAGTGGGCCGATATACGCACAGTGTGTTTAAAAGTTTGCTACTTTATCACAGTGAAAATGTTTTAAAACGTAAAGCTCTAGTAACTTGGAATTTTCTCCGTTTCTAATTCGTCTCATTAATAAAAGACGGATATGAAGATCCTGCTCTACATACGATCCCTGATGACTCTCGTTTCTTCCGCAGTAGTTCTGCGCAAGCGCATGACAGTGGAAACTGATATATTAATTTGTACCTGCACTGAGAGAGCATGAGAGACGAGAAGTCATTTAATGGATTTACAAAATGTTCGGCCCCCATTGGGGCACGCATTTGCCTTATTTCTTTCTTTTCTTTCCTGGAACTAAATTAGAAATTACCGGCACGTACTTTTACATGCTACCGATGATTTAAACTGAAGAAAGCAACTCAGTTAATTTGTTATCAGTATCTTCTTGTAGTGTAGTAACAAACGGCTTATCATGAACACTGCATGAAAACTAATGTCCTTTACCTCGGTATACAACAGGAACTGTAAACATGCTAGTCACAAAAGACCCAATCTAGCTACCCTACGTGCAGTACATGGCTTACAGACTCACCTTTTCTATGAGCAAGGAAAGAAGCCTGCATCGAAACCACGTGCAGTGCAGTACGGTCAGGTTTTTGATGACAAAAATTAGTTTCCGTCAAGGAGTAAACAGATGTTAGTGGTGTGTGTGATGTTGGTTTATCCAGTACTGTGCTGGACATCGTTCTTTAATATACACGACGTTTCGGGAGTCGGGTTTGTTCCCCGTCCTCAGGCGATTGTCATCATACTAACAGGATTTTGTTATTTTTAACATCACTATTTGTGATGATCTTCATCAGTAAATTAAGCTAATAGTAATATCTGTGAAAAAAGTAATGAAGAAGTTTACAATAAAATGACACTCTGAGAGTTTTCTCGACCGTCTCTGTGGTCTAGTTGTCAGAGTTCCTGGTTACAGATCCCAGAGGTCCCGGGTTAGGTTCCCGGTGCTACAAGATTTTCTGTGAAGTAGTGGCTCTGGAACGGGGTCCACTCATTCTCGTGAGGATAATTGAGGAGGCATTTCAAGGAAATAGCGGTTCCGGTCTAGAAAACCGAGATAAATCCGCTTTAATCTGAGGACGGAAACAGTTGCAGTTTCCGAAACGTAATGTTCTCTAGTTTTTAGAATACTGGACTATGGACAAAGTCCGAAAACCAATCAATTCTGAGTGTTATGCACCATCATCAGAACCCTTTAGAAGGTACCTGATTTGCCTAATGGAATCTCTTAGCAGTTTTAATTTTCGGATGCATTTCTGTCGGCCCCAACACAGCAGATCTGAATTGCTGCATGATATAAGCCAGTGTTTCTCAACCGTCGGGCCCTGGCATCAATTATACCGGGCCCTCGTCTTATAAAAATATAATTTACCGGGCTGCGGTCTCACAAAGGTTGAGAACCACTGATCTAAGCGCCTCATATCTTCAACTTACAGAATATCAGGATCGTGAGTTCGAATTCCACAAGGGGGCATAGATGTATATCCGCGCCATTTCTGTTTCTGATTTTATATATAGTTGGTTGCCTTGCGAAGGGTCGGTTCCTCGCCCGGGGAGACCTACCAGATGTCTAAAATGTTCATAAAACTCCGTGGCTTTTAGTCCGGAAACGAATTATACCGACCTAGCGACCGTCGCTTGTCGGCGAAGTTAGTGCGAACTTTAGCGGATAGAGGGTTCTTACTTTCAGAAATTAATTCCGAATTCGATCAAGCCAGAGCGCTCAATCCGTAAAGCTTAAGAAGAAGAAGAATTACATACATAGCTCAATTGATAAGAAATATTTTATGCATGCAGGTCACAAGGCAGAAATTTATTCTACGTATATGCACTACACTTCTGTTGAGTACTTTACATTGCCGTTTTTTATTTTATTTTCACTTACTTTCTCCAGTAGTCCATTAACCTTTCAAAGTGCGGTGGGTACTGTATGTACCACTTGCTTTAATATTAAAGAAGCTTTGCATTTTGTTCACTGTATATGTATATGTTAGACCGTTAGAGTTTCTTTCTACAGATCCAGAGGTCCCGGGTTTGAATCCCGGCGCTACCAGATTTTCTGAGAAGTACTGGGTCTGGAACGGGGTCCACTCAACCTCGTGAAGATAATTGAGGAGGTATTTCAAGGAAATAGCGGTTCCGGTCTAGAAAACCGACGTTAACGGCCGTGGGGATCCGTTGCGCTGACCATGTGACACCCTCTATCCGCAAAAGTTGGCACCAACTTCGCCGACGAGCGGCGTTCGCTTTGTCGGTATAGTTCTCTTCCGGACTACAGGCCACGGAGTTTGTATATGTATATGTTTCGTATGACTCTCAAAATAAACGGCCACCATTTTCTTGAACTGAATTTACTGACCAGTCTTTGTTATGCAGACTCTGTATTTTCTACGGGGTAGGAATTGGAGTCTTAACTTCTGTATAGAAAAAATTGTGCTTTAAGGAGTTAATGTGTTCCATCCACATTTTCGATTGTAGGGCAAATTTGCCCAATTTTTGACCGTAATATCACTTCTCAGATAACTTCCATGAAGCACAATATAAACACGTAACAAAATTAGAGAACAGATTCTCAGACTTTTCCGTTTAATTCTTATTTTCCCCCTACGTTCTGAATTAGCCAATTTTGTGATAGTTTGTGAAGGTAAATCTAATCCTGTAACAGACCACGGAAGCCCATGTGGTTGTGAGACATCGAGGCTCCCACATTTTCTAGACAGTCGGCTCATAGATGTCGGTAAGGTTGTCAGCCGTCCTTAATCCTTCAGAAAGATTCTTGGTACTCATTTCTGTTAGAGTCTAAGTCTACCCCAGGGGCATAGTGCGGCTGGAAGAATTAGGTAAATTGAAATATCCACGTATTCGGGAGACAAAACCGCGACCTCCCGGCTTGTAGCATAGTGCCTCCCCAACTACGCTACTGTGATAGGCTGTAGTATATGGCGTCATAAAACAAGTCTGGATAATGATGTAGGTGATCACATCATTGGTAAGTTATTTTATTCTGTTTTCCAAAATGCGATGGGAAGTAGTCTCATTGTGTAAGATTTGAGGCTTTCACGGCGGTGACTATGAAGAAAGCAGTCTTCTGGGATTTGGCACCGTGTATATGTGGTGTTAACCGACGTTTCGGAGGAACGTATCGCCTCCATCTTCAGGGTAGAAGAAAAAATATATAATAAANCTGACGCCTTGTCCCGTTAGGTGCAACGCTCTAGTATTCAGACACGAACAGCAGAAACTTGTTTCCCCTTGCGGTATCGACTACCGCCAATCCACGGACAAGACGTGCGCGCGATATAATCGAACAGGGCAGCCGGTTTCGTACAAGGCGACTGTAACCTGAAGAACAGGAGTGACGAGATGTTCATCATTATTTTCGAAACGTTTTGTTGTCTCTCATACGTCAATTATTGCAGGTACAAGTCTATTGTTATATATCTAATCGCGCTACAAATAACCGACGTTTGTGGCTTGTATTTTGTTTTATATTCGCTATACTGAAAAGTGCTTCAAATGGAAGCTGTAGATCATAAAGGAAGAATTGTTTTGTATTTTGTATATCTCCTGTTGCTTCATAAGCCGTTTCAGCTTATTGTAGCTTTAATTTAGGTTACATACATATGGGATCGAAGCCGATCACAGTGGCCGCATGAACTGGGTTTGAATCCCACGCAAGGCATTGATGTGTGTGTTGTCCTGTGTAGGTGGAGGCCTTGCGACGGGTTGATCACTCGTCTGGGGAGTTCTACCCTGTAAAAAGAAATTACGAGGCCAGGGGTAAACAAAGGGCTGTAGAGACGGTGATGAATGATTGGATGAAATACGGGGCGATAAATGTGACGTTCCTGTGCCTCATTGAGCACCACACGCCATAAAGAGTTGAGGGAGTGGAGGCTTAGTTCCACGCATTCATAACCCCCATGCTGGATGAAGTGGCTAGGTACACGCCCCGTCCTCGTTTCTCTTGTGAAAGAGCCCGTCGGAATGTTGCATGGTATGAAAACAAAAATCTTTTCCCTTACCGGGAGTCGAAATCGAACTCCCCAGTCCATTGTATAGTGTTGTCACAATGGTGACTGAGCTGTCCTGGCTGCAGACTAAAATTAAATTTGATCTACAGTTTTCGCTGAGAAGTTTTGAGGAAGCATACATTGTACGCTTTGTGCTAAGTATAAAAACAAAACAAACTCCGTGGTTTTAGTCCGCAAGCGAACTATACCGACCGAGCGACCGCCGCTTGTCGCGAAGTTAGTGCCAACTTTAGCGGATAGAGTGTGTCACGTGGTCAGCGCAACGGATCCCCAC
The DNA here is from genome assembly GCF_002891405.2 of Cryptotermes secundus. Taxonomy (NCBI): domain Eukaryota; kingdom Metazoa; phylum Arthropoda; class Insecta; order Blattodea; family Kalotermitidae; genus Cryptotermes; species Cryptotermes secundus. The sequence continues at coordinate 270,749 of NW_019725012.1, read as the reverse complement.
GGCCGTTAATCTCGGTGTTCTAGACCGGAGCCGCTATTTGCTTGCATTAGCTCCTCAGTTATCCTCACGAGGCTGAGTGGACCCCGTTCCAGACGCACTGCTTCTCTCATATTCATCAAAGGCACGTTATAAATTTTGCTCATCGTGTCAGTCACTACGGAGTCAGAATCCAGTCTCCAAAACATCGTGAGTTTTAAATAAAGGCAGGACGATGGATAATGTCCGAAAACATAAATATTTATACTAATGTAGCATCGTCACAAACTTTTATCTTATTTACAGTTCCCAGTCTCCGTGTTTGTTGCGATGTATGAGGAACGAAAGTTGGTTGGGTGGGGTTTGGGGGGGGTTGTCGGGGGAGTTAGTCGAGGAGGTTCAGAGCGGTGCAACAAGTGGCGGCAGGTTGCGCAAGGTTTAGGCGCCATAAAGCGAGGGCTCACATCCCTGGGGCTTTACGTTATTAGAAATTAAATTACAGGGTCTTTTGGGTAGGAGCGTCGGGGCTTGATAGTTTTAACAAGAGGGAGAAAAGGGTTCTTGCACGGACGCCTACACAATGGCCCTTTTTGGGGGGGGAAAGGGCGGAAGGGAAGCGCTTGTGAATTAAAAACACGCTCTTTCGCTTGTAAATTGGCCTTGGTGCGTGACACATGCATTTTGAATTGCTAGTTTATGGAATATAGGCCATAGATGTCGGCGGATTAGGATTAGGGGGGGAGGTAGGAGCAGAAGGATTATGTTATGGAAGTGGGCTGGAAGCTAAAATTTATTTTAACACTTGCCACCCACCTCCCGTCCCGTATATCCCATTCCCTCGCTACGTTTCATGTAAGCTGTAAATTTGGTGTATAATGATTGTGCCATCCCTGCTGGAATGCAGGCTACAGCCTTTAATATCGGGCGGTTAGCTCTATATTCATAATGCTTACTGCCCTGGCGAGGGAAGCGGGGGTTGGGGGTGTCCTGTTCATACATCCCTCTTTGCTATGGCATACAAATTCAGACTCAGTGGGGCTTGGGGGCGGGTAGAAAGAGGGACAGTTAGTGAGTGCCTCACGCTCTGGATAGTACAGGGGTTTGGGGTAGACTCATTGTCCCACGCGTTTAATTAATGCAGCATTCCCACCCCACTTGAACCCACCCTTCATCTCGCTGGTACACGGATATACATGGAGTAATACCGCCATGTGGTTGATATACCTTGTTTCCGCACATGGAATTCCGATTTTCCGCTGGTCTGTGTTTGACCACACCGCTGTAATTCAAATCGGTTTAAAAAAAAAAAAAACTTATCCCAATATACGCGTTGCAAAATGTGTTTAATGAAGCGATGCTTGGATGTTTGGCATGGATCTGGGGTTACAGGCTTATATATCAAAAATTAGAAGCACGTATTTTCTGTTTAAGTTCCGAAGACTTAAATTTTTTCGTTTTTATAAAAATTAGAATATACAAAACCATAATTTTGCCTGTGGTTCTGTATGGGTGTGAAACTTGGTCTCTGACATTAAGGGAGGAACATAGACTGAGGGTGGTGAGGAGAATATTTGGACCGAAGAGGGATGAAGTGACAGGAGTTTGGAGAAAACTACGTAATGAGGAGCTTCATAACTTGTACTCTTCTCCAAGTATATTAGAATGATCAAGTCGAGGAGGATGAGGTGGGCATGGCATGTAGCACGAATGGGGTAGAGGAGAAATGCTTATAGGATATTGGTGGGAAAGCCAGAAGGAAGGAGACCACTAGGAAGACCAAGACGTAGGTGGGTGGACCATATTAAAATGGATCTCAGAGGGATAGGATGGGATGGTACGGATTTGTTTGATCTGGCTCAGGATAGGGATCAGTGCAGGGCTCTTGTGAACACGGTAATGAGCCTTCGGGTTCCATAAAATGCTGGGAAGTTCTTGAGTAGCTTCACAGTTGGCGACTTCTCAAGAAGGGCTCAGTTCCATCAGTGAGTCAATTGAAATGCTGGCGAATGAGGAACTGCATACTTTAACAGTTTTCATCTTCACGTGACGAAACCCAGAATAGGATACGTAGCTCCTGAGTTGAGTTAGAGGCATTATGCTTTGTTCATGTTGCATGTGGTGTAAACTTTCGCTCAACTTTCGACCGAATGTGAAACGGATTTTTCATTTATTGTGCGTGACCTCAGTGCAAGAATCGTGATAGAAGTGCAGTCACTTTGGATGCACCTCGTTTCCATTCTCTTCAGGAATTATGAAAATACTTTTGAATGGTAGTTGTAGGCAGGTGCAAAAATTGATTCGCACAGCTTAGATGGAGTATCAGTATTCCGGCAAATTACGTACATTTTCACATGGAAAGATAGTCTTGGTGATGTGCGTGTCTTTCATCGAGGGACCGTAACTCACGGCTGTGAGACTTCGAGGCTCCCCCACATTTTCTAGACAATCGACTCACAGATGGCGGTAAGATTGTTAGCCATACGTGCCTACCGCCCTTTAGCCCCAGGAATATTCCTGGTACTCATTTCTGTTAGAGGCTGAGTCGAGGGCCATAATGCGGCTGCAAGTATTGAGAATTGAACCCGTAACCTTCCGATTTGTAGCACAGTACATCAACCACCTCTTTTAATAAAACTGATTTTCTTTAAAGTTTTTTAGGGTTAGGTGAGACAGTCCACTCGATACGTCGGCCACTATTTGGCCTATTGTACCATCCCCGGTTGATAGATGAGTATGTAGCAGTCAGTGGAATGAGAATTGGCAGGGGAAACAGAAGGATGTGGAGAAAACCTGCCCCAGTGCCACTTTGTCCACCAGAAACCCCACATGACCTCACTTGGGTTCGAAGCCGGGCCTCCACGATGGGAAGCCATCGACTAACCTCTTGAGTCATGGCACGGCCTGTTAATAATACTTAGTAAGATATTTCCATACTGGTCTAAGTGCATGGGGAAACCCACCCTCTCCAATAACTAACTAACTAAGATATTTACCACTGTGTGTGTGTTCTTTAAGCATTTCGAACATGGCTGTCGTGCGAACTCAAGGTATCTGAGGAACATCAGCAGAGGTCAAGGTCACGAACTATGTGTAATCATTGTTTACAGTGTTTGCTTTTACAGTTTAAAATAGCATGGGGACTAGGCGAACTATATATTTATATGTACTCTAGTAGGGGTGCCTCATCATTCTTCTAAACTATAGTATCACTAGGTCAGTTACGGGGTTCCACAAAACACTGGGAACACCGCAACACATAACTGTGTTCTCAGAATTACTGGGTTTTGGTCTTTGTCCTTCGTCCCATTTTCTAGAAACTAGAAAACACGTTTCGGAAACTGTATCTGTTTCCGTCCTCAGGTGAAAAGGGAAGACACGTACTGGGTTGGGTCCCATAGAAAAATATTTACGAAAACGAAGAGGGCGGGAAACGTGTTTCAGAATTGACGTTTCAGTCATCTGATGTTCTCTTATATGTTCCCTGCGCTACCAGATTTTCTGATAAGCAGTGGGTCTGGAATGGGGTCCACTCAGCCTCGTGAGGATAATTGAGGAACTATTTCAAGGAAATAGCGGCTCCGGTCTAGAAAACCGAGATTAACGGCTGTAAGGATCCGTTGCGATGACCACGTGACACCCTCTGTCCGACAAGCGGCGTTCACTCGGTATAGTTCGCTTGCGGACTACAGGCCACGGACTTAATTATTATTAGTTTTATTTATAATTCTGATCCAGCACATCTTACAAAAGAAGTGACCGATATCTTTGGACTCAATACGACGTACGAACAGGCTAATCAAAGCGGTCGAGACCCTGAACTCCACTTTTGTTTAACCGTTTCGAAACAAGTTTTTGTTCGGAGTGCCTTTCTGTTTTATGTCATGTCCATGTTGCAGTAGGCGCGTCGTTTCTGTTCTTGACAGACCACAGATAGTAAGCTCAATTGTTAGACCGCGCCATAGCTCAGACGGTTAGTCGCTGGCTTCTCACCATGGCGGCCCGGGTTCGATCCCGGGGTCTGGTCGAGTGGGATTTGTGGTGAACAAAGTGGCGCTGGCGCGGGTTCTCTCCGAGTACTTCGGTTTCCCCTGCCAATCTTCATTCCACAAAATTCTCCTTCATCATAATCACCCGGGGCAGGTACAGTAGGCCAATCAGTGGCCGTCATGCCGAGCGGACCCAGCTGGACTCCATCCCCCACTAAGCGAATTAAAAAAAAAATAAAAGCCCAGTTGTTAGAGAGATTATAGGAGGCATGTTCCTGACATATCTTCTCAAACATCAAGTATCCTGAATCCATTTTTTTAAGCGAGATAACTCGTTTGTAGCGTGAAAAGAGTAAAGTTATCCCCGCACTTAATTACTTCAGCAGTACGTCCTGAAGAATATGGATGAGTCGAAGTATAGCACCGTCATACGTAGCCTCTGCACTAGATGGAGGTAAGTGGACAGCTGTAAGCCCCGGCCGCTTTATCCCCGAGGAAAGCATCCCGGTACCCATCGGATAGGAGAATGGGTGGGCTGCTATTTTGCAAGTGTGATTTGGAGGAACATTGAAAATGCTTGCGATACCAAATAATAAATAAAATTTTCCTCCTGTGCTGTTTTCTGTTTGGGGGCACGCAGTAGCGTAGGTGGTTGAGGCACTGCTACAAGCCGGAATGTCGCGGGTTCGATTCTCGGTGAGATAGTTTAGATTTTTCAATTTCCCTATTCCTCCCAGCGGCACTATGGCCCTGGGGTCGACTCAGCCTCTAACAGAAATGAGTATCAGGAATCTTCATGGGGGTAAAAGGCGTCCCAGCGGCGCATAAGGCTGACATTCTCACTGCCTTCTGATAGTCTGTTGTCAAGAAAATGTGGGAGCCTCGACGTCTCACAACCGTATGGGCCTCCACGGATTGTTACGGGGATAAGTTTACCTTTTTTACTGTGTTATATTTGGAGATAGTAGTTTCGAGTCGGTATAGCGACTGGCTACGGGCTGAACGACTGAGTGATATGAATTCGAGTCCTGGTAGGGTCAAGATTTTTTTCTTCTGCATGTGATCAAAATCGGCTCTGAGGCCCACCCAGCCACTATGCAATGAGTACGGGGTGCTCTTTCCCCGGGGGTGAAGATGAATGGGTGTGAAACTGACCGCTCACCTCCAACTACTGCCGAGATCAAAGAAATCTGGATCTTACATCCACTCCCCCATATGCCTTCATGGCGTAGTTTTTAATTATTTAAGCACAGGGGAAACTTTACCTTTTTTACCTGTTATTACTTTCACTTTTTCTTCAGTTCTACCCACACACGCATCACTGTGAATCCCCGGGTATTTACTTGAACACACACCAAAAAAAAGGAGAGGGTATTACATCTCAATTCATAAACTGTATTAAAATCATATCATTTATAAACACAACGTGGACATCCAGCTCTCTGATTCACATTTCTGGTTTTGTTTTTGTACACAATAAATTTTAATTAATGAAAAATTGCGTTAGTTATGGAGACTGACGGCGGGGATTCAGCCACTGGCTGTGACGCGGCGTCACGTGACTGCAGCGGAATCGTGTTTGTTTGGGTTCGGCTACATATAGTTAGAACTCGGTCGTGTTGTGTTTTTGAAATTAATTAAATGCGACGGTGGTTATTTTGCGAATGTCTCACACCGCAGTTTCCCCTCTCATCTGCTCAGATTTTACTACTTACTACGCGGTAATTTGGTTGGTTGAGGCACTATGCTACAAGCCGGAAGGTCGCGGGTTCGAGTGTCAATGAGGTGGATGTTTTCAATTGATCTAAACCTTCCAGCCGCACTATGACTCTGGGGCCGACTCAGCCTCTAACAGAAATGAGTACCAGGAACCTTGCTGGAGATTAAGGATGGTCGTCACGTAAGGCTGGCAGCCTCACCGCCATCTATTAGATGATTATCCGGAAAACATGGGAACCTCGACGTCTCACAACCCTATTGGCCTTTACGGCCTGTTACAGGGATAACGTTACCTTATATAAACTGAATAGTTATGAATTATGCATTTCTTTGTGTTGAACACTCCCATGTAACCCTATATAATTCGCGTCAACGCGTCTCGAAGCATCTGTTAGTGACACTGTACATTTTGTTAAACGTGTTTATGGATATACATATTTTCATGTTTACTGTAGCAAGCAGTAGGCATGCGCAGAAGCCTCAGCAGTCATTCATGGAATATCTGGCTATGGCCTCATGTTGGCACGCGCCTAGCGTGATGACTCATGGCTTTGTAAGGGGCGTTGTGTGTACAAATGTTAGGGCCCCCATACTGCACAGGGATATAGGAGCAGATGCTTCCAGGCGGAATAAACGGAGTACATTTCAACAAATTTGTTTTGATAGGAACTCGAAAGTAATTGATACCCCGATCAATAAAGTAAAGAAAGTGAATTCTGTGATTTTCTTTTTCCTTGGCACTACAGCCCCAGTGGGCCTAGGCCTACCTCCATGAACTTCTTCGTTCACTTCGGTTTCTCTAGATCTTACACGTTCGGTAGGACTCCTTGGGCGGGTGATCAGCTCGTCGCAAGGCCTCTACCTGTACACAAACACANGCTGTGGACCTGTCGTCTGACAGATTACTCATGAATAAATTAATATTTTCTGGTGTCAGGTTTATAGAAGAAACGTATTGTCGCGTTTTTCCTAGCAACGCGACAAGAAATTGTGTGTCTCTCAGATATGGACTAATATTTATTGGACGGTCACTCTTTACACTCACAAATACACTCACAAATCATTCGCACTTATAATGTCTTCGGACGTTTCCTCTTCACTGCTACACACTCTCGCGCCTCTAATCCAGGTGAAGTGTCTTCTGCTCTGCTCGGAGCTCAACTGTCCTTAGCTCTCGTCGGAGTTGGACTGTTATATCCTGCACTCGGACTGAATAGGGAACACCTTATCAAAGGTTTTCGTTTCGCCTGCTGCTATGCAACGAAACATTGTTGCCGCAGGAATACATTTTTACTGCCTCAAACAATTCATTACAAATAACGGGGCAACGAGTTCCTAGGAATTCTTAGTCGTTGACCAGTGATGGACGTCTTATCGTCCGACCTTCCTGGCGGCGCGTCACAATATAATGTGTCTTGTCTGTCCGCGTATGCCAATTGTGAAAATGTTTTCGGATTTTGATTAAACTTTGCACCCAATGCGATCTATTTTGAACGATGTCGAACAAGTTTAATTTTGGTACCTATCAGAATTATACTTTATGAGACTGGAAGACCTTACCTACATAGTAACGGTTTTTTGTATGGTGCAGTCCATGTAAATGTTTACAGAAAGAAGCTTACTAAAATGAGGTGATTTATCTGTCAAAGAACGTATGTTGAATTTCAACGGGGCACCACTCGTTTGTGTATTTGTTCGGCTAATGACCGTGAATACTGACGTTTCGCTGACTTATTACGAGAAGGTGTTGATGAATTTACCCCTTTTCTCACGGGACATGAGCAGGCCAGCGAATTCTGCGTAGTCTCAAGAAGACTGTGCAGACCTCACACCAGCAATGCTGTACTTGTATGGAAAGCGAGTCCTGTGGGGCCGGTATCCTGCGCTATTTGAGGAAAGATTTTCCTGGACAGCTACCTCACCGGACACGAACCCTTGCGGATATGTTCTGCAAGGGTACTTGAATGTAGGGTGTTTCAATTTTGGAACTACTACCCAATCAGAGGTTGCAGCGATTTCTACGGTAAACGAAAAGGAGATTGAATTCGGGTAATGCTTGCTGCCATTCAGTCCAGAAGCTATAATTTTGCCTGTGGTTCTGTATGGGTGTGAAGCATGTTCTCTGACATTAAGGGAGGAACATAGAAATATAGGGTGTTTGAGAACAGGGTGTTGAGGAGAATATTTGGACCTAAGAGGGATGAAGTGACAGGAGGTTGGAGAAAACTGCATAATGAGGAGCTTCATAACTTGTACTCTTCTCCAAGTATAATTAGAATGATCAAGTCAAGGAGGATGAGATGGGCAGGGCTTGAAGCACGAATGGGGGAGAAGAGGAATGCATATAGGATATTGATGGGAAAGCCGGAAGGAAAAAGACCGTTAGAAAGACCAAGACGTAAGTGGATGGATAATATTAAACCGAATCTAAGAGATATCATGGGGTGGTATGGACTGGATTGCTCTGACTTAAGATGGACACGGTAATGAACCTTCGGGTTCCATAAAATGCTGGGAAATTCTTGAGTAGCTGCAGAATTGGCGGCTCCTCAAGAAGGGCTCAGCTGCATGAAGTTTTTTTCTTATTGCTAGTGGGGTGGGACTAAGTCCCTTGTACTGCGGCCACTTCTGGCCTATTGTACCAGCCCCAGATGATAGGTGAGAGTGATTTTGGAGCAGTTGGTGGAATGAAGATTGGCAGGGGAAACCGAAGTACTCGTAGAAACCCTGCCCCACCTCCACTTTGTCCACCATAAATCCCACTTGACCAGACCCGAGCTCGAACCCGGGCCGCCGCGTTGGGAGGCCAGCGACTAACCGCTTGAGCTATGGCGCGGCCGATCTCCTTGACGTTAGAGAGGCTACTAGAAATCTTGGCCAGTAACGGAACGTGCGTTAGGCGGTAAATTAGCTTTATGAGGAAATAATTCACGTCCGAAGAATGCGCAGTGAAAACGAATTAATTCGAATAGACGGAAATGGTTTAACACCAAAACTGTACAGAAAAAAAACAGCTTTTTAATTGAAAGCAATCAGCTTGAATAGATCCTGTGTACGTCCTGTTTTATTGCTGTTCCTGGAATTTATCTGCGAAGGAAAATTACTGACACATGGGAGAGTATTAAGCTGGATGGTCAACAAAGTGTGTTTAGAGTTCATAAATAGACTACCGAGAAAAGAAGGAAGGAAGAACGTGAAAAAAACAGAAATGTATAGTTCTCAGAAATATAGAATACCTACACATGTGGAGCGAATTTCTGACCTGTATTTTGGAACTTGGGGTCTGGAGGCCCGATGTGCCAGGTTTTCAACTGGACTACATGTGGACGCGAGGTGTCGCCATTTTCTCGAGGCCGAACTGAGATGATGTAAGTGTGGTCTTACAGAAGCCTTAGCATCTCATTGGAGTAACAACTGAATGTTATAAGGGGCACTGTGATACAAGCCGGAAGGTCGCGGGTTCGATCCCTGATGAGATCAGTGGATATTTCGATTTACCTATTCCTTCCAGTCGCCCTGTGGCCATGGGGTCGACTCAGCTTCTAATAGAAATGAATACAAGGAATTTTTCTGGGGGTAAAGGGTGACAGGCGCGTAAGGCTGACAACCTCACCGCCATCTGTGAGATGATTATCCGGAAAATGTGGGAACCTCGACGTCTCACAACCCCCTATGGGCCTCCATGACCCGTTACAGGGATAGCTTTGACTTTTACTGAATGTTATATACGTCCAAATAGTCAAGATATTCCCGTTTTTGGATCGTTGCAGCTGATTACCGTCCTGACTAAAAGCCCATCACTAGACCTTATCCGAGCCAAGTGAACCCAGTCATCATCCTTAGGCCCCCCCATACACACACGGTTTGGCCTTCCGATCGACCTTACAGGCAAAACTGTGAAAGTTTACCCCTTCCCTTTCCTCCCCATACACGCGCAGATAAAGCGGCAGGCTTCATGCCACAATCACGGTCTTCCAGCCTATAATGTTGAGTCACACACGTCACGTGCTACGGTCCTGCAGGCAGAACTGACGGACTGACGGGTTTCCCACAGGCCAACAGTCCAAACGATTGGCCGGCCGGCCGCACCACACACATCAGTTTTGCCTTTCAGTCTTCAACTGTGCAGGCCGAACTGGAGGTCAAACTGTGTGTGTATGGGGGGCATTACACACGTTTCTGGAAGCCCTACTTTTTTAAAATATGAGACGGAAAGACGAAAATGTTTTGATTAAGTTTTCAGTAGCAAAAATATAAAGCTGTCCCTGTAACAGACCGTGGAGGCTCATAGGGTTGTGAGACAGCGAGGCTTCCACACTTTTCCAGAAAATCGGCTCACAGATGGTGGTAAGTTTGTCAGCCTTACGCGCCGTCCACCCTTCACCCCGTAGGGAGATTCCTGGTACTCATTTCTGTTAGAGGCCGAGTCGGCCCCAGGGCCATAGTGTGGCTGGAAGGATTGGGTCAATTGAAAAAAATCCAATAACCTCATCGGGAATCGAACCCGAGTCCTTCCGGCTTGTGGCATAGTGCCTTAACCAACTATACATTAATTAAACACTAAGGACACTGAGCTACCTTTGGGAAGTATGTGGACCCCATCATGTTAATTTTTCCGTGCTTCTGGTGCCTCGAGATGGAAGAACAAATGCTTCTCCTGTGCTTGATACTGTGTCGCAACTTTCCAGTAGCTCCCGCGTCTTCGCGTGCGTGTGACTAATTCGTTTATTGTTTGAACAGATGTTGGGGTGTAACGTGTTTGCAATCAGTATAATGTGAGAAATGCAACGTGATGTGCAACCGTGCTAGTTTGGATAGGTTGCATAAAGATTGGTGCATTCGAGCTTAAACGGACATAAAGNCCTGCTTTACCGTTTCTCACGGTGTTGTCGCTTGCAGAATTCTTATACTTTTTCTTCTACCCTGAAGATGGGGGCGATACGTTCCTCCGAAACGTCGGTTAACACCACATATACACGGTGCCAAATCCCAGAAGACTGCTTTCTTCAAAGTAAAACTTGGCATATAATATTATTGAACAGATTAATTCCGCAATCATTTGATTCATGCCGGAATAAGTATATTTAAGTTTAAATTTCGATCACTCGTAAATAGTAGATTTTTCAAGATCGTTATTTGCGAAGTTGCGTGCCGATATAGCGACTGGTTACGGGTTCGACGACCAAGGGGTCGGAGTTCAAGTCCCGGTGGGGGCAAGAATTTTCACTTCTCCATGTTGTCCATACCGGCTCTGGGGCCCACCAAGTCTCATATCCAATGAGTACCAGCGGCTTTTACCCCTGGAGTAAAGAGACCGGGGCGTGAAGCTGACCACTCTCCTCCAGTTAGTGCCGAGGTCAAGAAAACGTGAGTCTATACATCACTCCCCCATACGTGTAGTGCTAAATTAGTTAAGCACAGGGACAGCTTTACCTTTACCTTTGTAAGAAACCAGTAACATTGGCAGCTAGCGTTCTAATTCAGCGAAATCCTACTGGGTATGTTACAGTTTCTTTCTTTCGTTCTTCCGCTTTTCAGGAGATAATGTCCTCTCAAGCCAGTACGTCAGATTGTTTATTTACAGTGGGTTGTTCGCCCAGTAAAATACAGTTTTATGTACTGCAGAATTATCCGTATTGCGAAATTAGCTGAGTTTCTCCGACATAATAATTCAAATTCCTCGAAACTTGCCGCTGGAAGAGCGATGATGACGCAGTAGAAGGGCTAGGATAGATTTTTAAGAAGTAGATTGTTGAGGCTAAATAGACATTGGTATTAGCAGTGTTAAATCTTCTGGAACCCAGTGGATATGTTTTGTTCTTCCGTAGTCATCGGTTAGGCAGAAGATTCTGAACTGGTGGATGACATATTAATTGTTCCGGATGACGACCCTACACGGATCATAAAAAAAAACCTCAGTGGTTTTAGTCCGCAAGCGAACTATACCGACCGAGCGACCGCCGCTTGTCGGCGAAGTTAGTGCCATTTTTAGCGGATAGAGGGTATCGCGTCATCAGCGCAACGGATCCCCACTGCCATTAATCTCGGTTTTCTGCACCGGAGCCGCTATTTCCTTGAAAAAGCTCCTCAATTATCCTCATGAAGCTGAGTGGACCCAGTTCCAGACCCACTACTTCTCAAAAAATCTGGTAGCGCTGGGAATCGAGGCCGGACCTCTGTATCTGTAGCCAGGAACTCTGACCACTAGACCACAGACGGTCACATGGATCATAACTCCTCATATTCTTTGTGCAGAGTTTTGTTTGGCATCCGCTGGTAATACAGGACAGTCCCTGGCGTGTTATTTGCATTTAGCTGATAACGTATCAGCGCCTCTTCTTGGCGTTTGTTTCCATCACTCTGTTGCCTGTAGGCAAAGTCAAGCATTTCTCATCTCCTGAAAGTGAAACCGTAAGGTACTCAATTGTTATACACGCTCTTTCTATCAGGCTATTGTATTAGCCCACTGGACGCAGACGTAACACGTAGCTTACTGTTCTATTGAACACGTGTGAAAGAAATCCAGAAGCGCTCCGCCGTGAAGAATTGTAATGGTGAGATAGCATCATTTTCCCTGAAAGGCTATGCACATGCAACAGTCGGGTATAAAGGCGAGCAACATATGCACGTGGGCCAATAGCGGCTGGCGAATAGATTCGGTTTGGTTATGGCAATGTTCAGATATTGTCACGTGAGGGAATGACTCGTGGATGTGTTTTGGATTGAATTGGTTGACCACTTTTTAAACACACGGCTCGTGACTACGCTTAATTATAGCGTTATCGCTGATTTCAATACTTTACAAATCATTACAGGCTACGCTGAGTCTTTTAAATCCTGCTTTGACTTCACCACTCGTTCCCTGGTAACGGCTTTAACATTGGAGATTCTTCAACTGCATCGACTAAGGGCGAGGGTATACCAAGTAAACTGATACCGCAACGCAACCTCAGTTTCCGAGAATTTTTATCAACCTGAGTTGAACACGTGTTAACTGAATGGAGCAGTTCAAATTGAGCAAACTGCCTTGCCGTTTCTTCAATTTACATGTTTTGAACTCAGGCTGATAACAGTTCTCGGAAATTGCGGTTGCCAGTTTCCTTGGTGTGACCTCGCCCCAAAAGTCTTCTCTTCACAGACTCCCTTACAACTTCTAAACTTGTCTCGGATATAACATCTCGGCACGGACCGCTTAGAAAACACCGTCCATTGTTGTACTCCGGTCTATTCCGTTGGGAACGTGTTTGCGAAGACGTTACCCGGCAACGGCTGTACACGCTGCAGTACTAATAATACGCCCAATATCCTGATTTACTGTCTTTTGCACGGTATAGAAGGCATTTTCATATGATTTGAGGCACTGACAGCGGTGGTTATGAATATTTATATCTTCTGAGATATAACGGACATTTGAGAGGAATGTGCCTCCTTCCTCAGGGTAGAAGAGGATGACAAGCAAGAAGCAAGCATGAAGCGTCCTGCTTCACGTTTAGAAACGAAATATCAAGACTGAGGTTGAGTGAGAACAGGCAGATGAGAGAAATAGTGGAGCCTGGGAAAGAGGAAGCAGAAGAAGAATAAGCGAGGAGGCTGATAATTGGTACCTCTGTCAGATGTTATGAGAATGATGAAATAAAGAATTAAAAGAATTGGATGTTTAGCACGCGTGGGAAATTGAAATTATGGAAGTGTATGGTAAGATACAACTTGGTAGACCTAGGCGTAAATGGTAAAATGGCATTGACAAGTATTTTAAAGGAACAGGGCTTGATTGTCTGGGCAGTTTTAATCTTAGATACGGATGTGGAGCCATGGTGAATTCCGCTGAACATTTTTGGGCTCTGTAAAAGGCATGAGATATATTGACGTGTTGAGCGACTGTCAGCTACGTTGCTGGGTTCCGATAGACTTATTAGTTAACTTGTTTCGTGGGGACGGTTTTACATTTTCAGTTAAGTTTCTTCGTTCGCTATAATGTTTGTATTCCTGTCTCCTGTTTTCGCAGTGATAAAAAGAGTCCTGTTGTGCCAAGCGTATATATATAGATTTATATATAAATGAAATTGTTTTCATGAAAGAATCAGCTGTTTTTCTCAGACAATATCAGGGATTCTCCTGTACCAGGAAAAATTAGTGCTCCATCAGTTTTATCCTCATTCAAGATATCAACATTGAAATTGTTCACAAAAGTAGTAAATGCATTGGTTACACACCGGCACCGCTTCTGTGGTCTAGTGGTCACAGTTCCTGGCTACAGATATTGAGGTCCTGGGTTCGATTACCGGCGCTACCGGATTCTCTGAGTAGTGGATATACTGAAGTTTTAATGTAAATAATCTATATTTGTATATTTTTATAAGAACTTGTTTTGTGTCAACAGCTGTAAAAATACTCAAAGAATCAAATAGGAAATATTCTCTTAATACTTTATTGTTTTTCTGTTCATATTAGTTTGTTCTGTGGTGCACTTCTTGGAATTATGGGAGCCAGAAGTGTTCTGGTTTTAGATCGAAACCTGTGAAACTGAACTTACAGTGAAATATGTGTAGAGTGCTTCAGCTAGCCGATCACAGTGGCCGCGCCAGCACTGGGATCATGTGTTCGAATCCCACTCGAGGCATGTATGTCTGTGTGCGTTTGTTCTGTGTGTAGGTAGCGACCTTGCGACCTAGTGATCCCCTGTCTAAGGAGTCCTACCGTCTATGTGTAGGATTATGAAACTAATCGGCCCAGGTCAACAAGATCTGTACGGCTATAGACAGATACGTAGATGGAGTGTTTCATCGAAATGACAGTTTAATTAACAGATGAAGAAAACGAGAATTAATGAAGAAAATCTAAGTCCATTTATGACTCTACAGCCCTTTTTTGGGCCCTCAGCTCTTCTTCAGTTTCGTATCTGTTTTAGACAAACGGTAGGACTCCTTGAACGAGTTATCACCCCGTCGTAAGGCCGCTACTTGCACATAGGACAACACAAATCACAGAATAAACGTACACAGACATCAGTATCTTGAGTGGGATTCGAACCCACGATCCCAATGTTTGAGCGGGCGAAGACGGTTTCATGCCTTGGACCGCACGGCCACTGATCGGCAAAGAAAATGTGAGTACTGATCAGTAACAATGCAGGGCCCTTTTACTTAAATTTCGTATCGTAATCGAGTGGGGTGTATGTTGTATTGTGGTCTATTTTTTTATTTGGCGTACGAATACTCATCTGAAGCGAAGAAACCTTAGGGCGGCCGCACACCAACTGCTTCAAGCATCAAGACATGGGACAAAAGCCGCAGTCTTGCTTCATTCGTGATTCAGACTCGAGTCCGCACACCGAAGTAGCACGTGTCTGTGTCTTATCACATCTTCTCCAGTTGATGACATGACGTCATGCCAATAACGTACAAAGGTGCTGTTCCTTGAGTACTGATGTCTGAGTCTTGAACACGTGTCTGCAGCATGAAGCTGACGTCAGCATCATGACTCAGACCGGTGTGCGGGGGTGTTCATAATCTCATTCGTTTCAACTGTGCTCCTTTCTTTGCGTCATGTCACAGACATCGTGTCTTGACTGTTACATGTCTTGACGCGTGCCGGTGTGCGGCCTACCTAACAATGAAGGCCCTGTTCTAATCATAATAGCGTGGGCTATGTGTTGTAGTGTATTTTTTTTTGTTTGGAATGTGAATATACACCTGAACCGACGAAACCTTAAATGGCTTATTATTACGTTATAATCAGGTATTTTGTTTTTATTGCTAGTGGGGTGGGACTAAGTACCTTGTACTGCGGCCACTTCTGGCCTATTGTACCAGCCCCAGATGATAGGTGAGGGTGATTGTGGAGCAATGGGTGGAATGAAAATTGGCAGGGGAAACCGAAGTACTCGGAGAAAACCAACCCCAGCGCCACTTTGTCCACCACAAATCCCACTTGACCAGACCCGGGATCGAACCTGGGCCCCCGCGGTGGGAAGTCAGCGACTAACCGCTTGAGCTCTGGCACGACCTAATCAGGTCTTAGAAAGATATAAAAGTACAACCAACGAATTGTAAAATGCAGCACGGTGTAGCGAAAATTGTGTATGTGTCTTAGTTTTCCTGTAACATATAACGAAATCAGCGAAGGTTTCACTGAGTCACGGCCACTTGACGGCTGTTGGCGAGTGTATACGTTTGCTCCGTTGCAATCTCGTTGACGTGTTCTACGAAACATCTTTTCTTGTTGCACGGCAGATCAACTTGAATCGTGACGCTAGTTGCCGCGCTGTATCGCCATGTTGCCACGTGTAAGGTGAGAGAGACAGACAGACCGACCATTCAAGTTCCTTTTTTTATTATTATGATTATTATTATTATTAGAAGACCTGTTGCATGGAGTTCGGTGAGTCATATGATGAGGTCATAGTGGTCGGTAGGACAGCGCCCAGTCTGCCCCACGGCAGAACAGAACGACGCGGTGAGGGGTACCCACTCTGCGTCATCTGATGATAATCATTCATACATTTCTTTAATAAAAATGTGTAAGGCGCGGGTCGGGACATAACAACAGATGTTGGTTCCAACTTCCTGAACTTTAGTTTAGGGCTTTATGCAAAATAAAGGTGTCTTCCCGCTGCACCCGCGGTGATTCTTTACCCTAGTGATGATTTGGCGCTACAGCCCTCATTTGGGCCAGGCCTACCTCCATGAAACTCTCCGTTTCACTTCGGTTTACTAGATCTTAGACATACGGTAGGACTCCTTGGGCAGGTGATCAGCTCGTCGCAAGGCCTCTACCTGTACACGAACACAGATAAACGAACACACACAAACTAAACATCCATGCCCTGAGTGGGATTCGAATCCACGATCCCGGTTTCCAAACGAGCGAAGACAGTGCATGCCTTAGACCGCTCGGCTACCGTGACCGGCAGTGTATAAGAATAATATATAAGAATTCAGTTCGTACCTCACAGGAAACAGATCCGAACCCACGATCCCGGCTTCCGAGCGAGCGAAGACAGTACATGCCTTAGACCGCTCGGCTACCGTGACCGGCAGTGTATAAGAATAATATATAAGAATTCAGTTCGTACCTCACAGGAAACAGATCCGAACCCACGATCCCGACTTCCGAGCGAGCGAAGACAGTACATGCCTTAGACCGCTCGGCTACCGCGACCGGCTACCCTAGTGATGATACCGCCTACTTTTTATGGAGTAATCCGGTGTTCTCCACATTTCTTCTTGTTACTGCTGGACAGTGATTGAAATAAATGGCTTTCCGGATCATCAAAACACAACGTTGCATGCCGTATAACGTCTGTAGTTGAAATAGCTTGCTTAAATTATTACCTAACAGCCATGAGTGGCCTGCCGATGATAGTGATGATGGTGATAGTAGTAGTAGTAAGTGTGTTTTGGTAGGGGCGCGCCATAGCTCAAGCGGTTAGTCGCTGGCTTTCCACCTCGGCGGACCGGGTTCGATCCCGGGTCTGGTCAAGTGGGATTTGTGGTGGACAAAGTGGCGCTGGGTCATGTTTTCTCCGAGTACTTCGGTTTCCCCTGCCAATCTTCATTCTACCAATTGCTGCACAATCACCCTCACCTATCATCTTGGGCTGGTACAATAGGCCAGAAGTGGCCACAGTACAAGGGACTTAGTCCCACCCCACTAGCAATAAAAAAGGGGTGGGGAAGAAAAAGTAGGGTGTTGGCCGAAGCCTAATGCTTGCTATCATACAGTCCAGAAACTTTTGTCTTTCATCGGCTGTCCAAAAACATAAAAAATTATAATATGCAAAACTATAATTTTGCCTGTGGTTCTGTATGGGCTTGAAACCTGGTCTCTGATATTAAGGGAGGAACATAGGCTGAGGGTGTGTGAGAACAGGGTGTTGAGGAGAATATTTGGACCGAGGAGAGATGAAGTGACAGGAGTTTGGAGAAAACTGCATAATGAGGAGCTTCATAACTTGTACTCTTCTCCAAGTAAAATTAGAATGATGAAGTCAAGGAAGGTGAGGTGGGCAGGGCGTGTAACACGAATGGGGGAGACTAGAAATGCGTATAGGATATTGGTGGGAAAGCCAGAAGGAAGGAGACCATTGGGGAGACCGAGACGTAGGTGGTGGACAATGTATCTTAGAGAGATAGAATGGGGTGGTATGGTCTGGATGCATCTGGCTCAGGATAGGAACCTGTGGAGGGCTGTTGTGAACACGGTAATGAACCTTCGGATTCCATGAAATTCTGGGAAGTTCTTAAGTAGTTGCACAATTGGCTGTTTCTGAAGAAGGGCTCAGCTCCATGAACTTCGGCTTAGTGGGGGGTGGAGTCCAACTGGGTCCATTCGGCACGGCGGCCACTGATTGGCCTATTGTAGCCTTCTCTGTATGATTATGATGATGGAGAATTTGGTGGAATGAAGATTGGCAAGGGAAACCGAGGTACTCTGAGAAAACTCGCTCCAGCGCCACTTTGTCCACCACAAATTCCACTTGACCAGACCCGGGATGGAACCCAGACCGCCGCGGTAGGAAGCCAGCGACTAACCGCTTGAGCTATGGCGCGGCCTCAGCAGCAAGAAGTTAGTTATACAGCCGAAGACGGAAGAGGAAGATTTCATGTGCCTAGAACGGAAGATTATGGTGATCGTTACGCTGCAATGTTCATAGACGTGTTCATGATTGTTCAGTGAATTAAACCGACACAGTCAAAACCAATAACGTAAAGTTTTTACCCGATAATTCAGAGATCGAAAGAAGAAAGGCCGAGTCAGACGACTACTGAGAAGAACATGACGGGTATTGTATTTTGTCTTATTAATATCGAAATGTAGGCCTGTGGCGAATTGTGGGATAGAAATCATGAGCCGACTGGGGCCAACGTTTCGTAGTAAGTAGCAGTTGATGATGTCACTTGGGGTCAACGTTCTCATGCCGACACAACACTTTGCCTTCCGCACGCCGACCAAACAATGAGTCGTTACAATGTAAAAGTAATATGGGCTGTGATGCCGCTTGTTTATCTATCGGAGATATTAACCCCATCTTAGAACGTAATAATCAGTTTAGAATTTGTATTACCCCATGCATTTTACTTGCAGACTAGATAGTAGTAGTTCAGCACATGTCAAAACTTTTCTATAACCTGTCAGATCTTTTTAGTGTGGTAATAAGTATGTAAACCACCTGCTTTCACTCTTTATAACACAGTATCTTCGTGTTCGAGAGGTCCCGGGTTCAAATATCGAACATGAGACCACTTGCAATCATTTCAATTTATTCTCATGAAAATAACAGGAAAATGTAAAAAAGAATAAAGTTGTATCTGTGCTTGAACTCCTCTGTGGTCTAGTGGTCAGAGTTCCTGGCTACAGATCCAGAGGTTCCGGGTTCGATTCCCGGCGCTACCAGATTTTTTGAGTAGTAGTGGGTCTGGAACGTGGTTCACTCAGCCTCGTGAGGATAATTGAGGAGATATGTCAAGGAAATAGCGGCTCCGGTCTAGGAAACCGAGATTAACGGCCGTGTGGGTTCGTTGCGCTGCCCACGTGACACCCTCTATCCACAAAAGTTGGCACTAACTTCGCCGACAAGCGGCGGTCGCTCGGTAGGTATAGTTCGCTTGCGGACTACAGGCCATGGAGTATTTTTTGTTTGTGACAATTTCAAAATGATTTTGAACGGAGAGAAACTAGAGGGAAAGCAGTTGCTGTTTGTTTCAAAGAACTATCCCGGCTTTCTTACGGAGGAACTGGGAGAAACCACGAAGGACTCAATCGGGATGGTCTGTACCCCACTCGCGGTTCAAACCGACTCAGATATAACTGGGAAACACCGCGGAAGTGTTATTGGATACCGAGGCGTGAAGGTTGATGGATTTGTGGAGGCATGACTTGGATTAGGGAAGATCAAAGGGAAGGCTGTCATGGCGAGAGTGAGTGTTGAGTTTCCTTAAATATGTAAAAAAAAAAAGGCCTACTTCTCAAGGAAGATGCCGTACTATGTAGTTCGATTTTTTTAAATTTATCCTGGTGTTGAAACACGCTGTTTCGAGTGTTGCAGATATTCTCCCGTCTCCCTGATGATGAAATTATGCTGAAAGCTGTGAAGGTGTTGTTGATCCAGACTTGATTCGTTATCGAGCGTGAGGTACTGAGGTGTTCAGGTAGAAGGTGTTGGTGTTCCAGATGTGTTTCGTTATGGAGCGTGAGGTACTTAGGTGTTCAGGTAGAAGGTGTTGGTGTTGCAGATGTGTTTCGTTATCGAGCGTGAGGTACTTAGGTGTTCAGGTAGAAGGTGTTGGTGTTGCAGATGTGTTTCGTTATCGAGCGTGAGGTACTTAGGTGTTCAGGTAGAAGGTGTTGGTGTTGCAGATGTGTTTCGTTATCGAGCGTGAGGTACTTAGGTGTTCAGGTAGAAGGTGTTGGTGTTGCAGATGTGTTTCGTTATCGAGCGTGGAGTACTTAGGTGTTCAGGTAGAAGGTGTTGATGTTGCAGACATGTTTCGCTATCGAGTGTGAGCTACTTAGGTGTTCAGGTAGAAGATGTCGGTGTTGCAGATGTTTCGTTATCGAGCGTGAGGTACTGAAGTGTTCGGGCAGTAAGTGTTGGTGTTACAGATGTTCCTCATTATGTCGAAACTGTTGATATTTCCGTTGACGTCATATTGATGGTGCTGAATTGGATGTTGATGTGGTAGATGAACTGACTGAAATTCTGCCGAAGCTATTAATGTGTCGGTATGCTGGGTATTGACGTTGCAGATAGTTGTCGATATGTATTGGTGTTAATGGGATGTTGGGTCATCTGTTGCAGGTAGTTCGCTGGTAGCCGGCAAGATTTCCTCGCCGTGGACTCCCGCCAGCTCCGGGCCGCCGGCCGATACCAATGGCTCCGGCTCGGATTCCAAAAATCTCGACGTCGGGGACGAGGTAAGCGACGAGGTAACGTGTGAACAAATTATTATTATTTACATTATTATTTACTTTATTATAAATGTCACGATTTAGAGGCATGACTATAGACGGGGTATGGATTGGTGAATGGATTTATTGATCACTTATAGACACCACTCGGAACTACAAGCAGTTACTGCGCTATCGCTGCTCTCCACACTTGTAACTGAACTCTCTGAATTCTACTGATCGAAGTTAAAAGTCAAAATCAAAGTCAGAGTTACTTTACGACTGGCGGTTTATCGCCTATCAGTTTATCTTGGCGTTAAGCCCCTAGAGACCGGAGACCAGAGATTTTTTTCTCCAACTGAATCGTTACGGTATCAGTCCTCATGTAACATCCTCTCTGACGAGAAAATGGGTTTGTCTCTTATGAATATGCTTGGCCTTTCGTTAAATACACGTATCTTTTCTCCCCTGCCCGAGTCACATGTTAAGCGTAGTTGCTTAAGGCACTATGGTACAAGCCGGAAGGTCGCGGGGTTGATTCCCGATGAGGTCACTGAACTTTTTCAGTTGATTTAATCCTTCCAGCCGCACTGTGTCCCTGGGGTCGACGATGAGGGACGCTGCTCTTGCTTGAAAAGCGTCGCGATGTATTTCTTCTTTTCTTTCTGTATTAGAATTTGTTACGATTATAATTGTAGCGTGGAATTATAAGGAGATTTTCAGTAATGACCGGTCTAGAAAACAGAAATTAACGGCCGTGGGAATTCGTTACCACGCGACACCCTCTATCCGCAAATGTTGGCACTAACTTCGCCGACAAGTGGCGGTCGCTCGGTCGGTATAGTTCGCTTGCGGACTAAAAGCCACCGAGTTTTATCCAGTAATGAATTGGAAAAATACAGAAGGATAGTTCAGTAATGTAATTTAAAGTACTGTCTTGGGAAATGCCGTAAAGAATTGAAGGATATCTTGAAATGTTCGTTCAGGATAGGCTCCTACCTTGCTCCATGGAATAATCTCTGGGTTGTCAGTAGGCTTGCGTAATGTGAAAACAAAAATGTCTGTTCTTGCCTTTCCTTTCTCCAAATATTGACTTAACTGGGCGATCATACATATTTGTGTACATTATATTAAGTCATCTGTATGCATGACTTACCAGCTTTTTAGCTGCAGTTATAGCAACTGGGTTAAGAGAAGAAGCATGTGAGAATGTCGTGTCTGTTTCATCTCCGAAAACTATTCCATGGATATCGACCAAATATTATATTGTATGTTAACACTAAAAGTCGACGGGCGAATTTGATTTCATTCCTTGAGGTTCGGTACAGTCCCGAATTTACACAAACCTTAAATCGAACAAATTTTTTAAAATCATGGCACCATAAAAAACTGATACATGGCCTACCCGTAGCTAAGTAAAACAAAAAAAAAACAGACTTCGTGGCTTTAGTCCACAAGCGAACTATACCGACCGAGCGACCGCCGCTGGTCGGCGAAGTTAGTGCCAACTTTAGCGGATAGAGCATGTCAAGTGGTCAGCGCAACGAATCCCCACGGCCGTTAATTTCAGTTTTCTAGACCGGAGCCGCTATTTCCTTGAAATAGCTCCTAAATTATCACCACAAGGCTCAGTGGACCCCGTTCCATACCCACTACTTCTCAGAAAAAAATCTGATAGCGCCGGGAATCGAACCCGGACCTCTGAATCTGTAGCCAGGAACTCTAACCACTAAACCCAGAGGCGGTCCCCCGTTCCTAAGTAATGAATCTGTAAACAAAACAGAGGTCGTTCCTAAGTAATGACCTTAAACAGTAACACAGGATTGGTGTTCTTTACGCGGTCCAAGCGATAGCCACGTGATACAACAACAGAACTGTTGGGAGAGGTTTTCTGTGCTGTCCGTGCTGAGGCACTATAACTAGGAACAGCTGCAATTACGACAGTCGTGAGACGGCAGTGAGAGCCATAGGACGCTGATGTGATATGACCGCCAGCCTGGAAGTTAGTCATTTGGAGTTAGTTGTGAGACAGGCGCCAGCACGGAAATAGCGGGCACTGTTAGAAGCCGTTACCAGGCAACGACTGGTGAAGATAAAACAGACTGAGAAGATTTAGTTCGTGCTGTAGTGAAATGCTGAGTATGTGAATTAGCGATAGCGCTGTAGTTACATGTAGTTACGATCTGTTAAAGAGTTCAGTAAATCCAATTACCAATCCAAACCACGTCTATAGTCACACAAAATAGTGACAATATAGTTAAGATCTACATTTTTCTCTTATTTTTGTTTGCATGAGGTATTTATTTAACGAGATTCAGGGAGACTAATGTATTTATGTATTGGGATAAAACTGTTATGTGATTCGTCTGTGTGAACAATTTAATACCAGGTAGAGTAGCATATCTGTTTTGTTTGTCAGCAGTAGTTTATAAGTGCCAGAAAAGAATGTGAGGAGAGGAGACAGGCTTGGAAAAAGCAGATTTAGAAAGTCTGCTTCTTCATAATTAGAATCACCATTAGTCTTTTGTTTATATTATAAAGGCGAGAGGAGCCGGTCACGGTAGCCGAGCGCCCTAAGGCATGTACTGTCTTCGCTCGCTTGCAAACCGGGATCGAGGGTTCGAATCCCACTCAGGGGATGGATGTTTAGTTTGTGTGTATGTACAGGTAGAGGCCTTGCGACGAGCTGATCACTCGCCCAAGGAGTCCTACCGAATGCGTAAGATCTAGAAAAACCGAAGTGAACGGAGAAGTTCATGGAAGTAGGCCTAGGCCCACTGGGGCTGTAGTGCCAAAAAAAAACAAAACAAAAGAAAGGCGAGAGGAAGGTTCATTGCTTTATGTTTAGTAGGCGTAATAATTTAGAAATGAATCCTGCGCTTATCTATCTAATTATTTCTTTTTAATTCGCTTAGTGGGGGGTGGAGTCCAACTGTGTCCATTCGGCACGGCGGCCACTGATTGGCCTATTGTACCTTCCCCGGCTGATTATGATGATGGGAGAATATGGTGGAATGAAGATTGGCAGGGGAAACCGTGGTATTCGGAGAAAACCCGCCCTAGTACCACTTCGTCNTCTTAACCTCCCATACTAAATAGTTTTAAATATATATATTTTTAAAAAAATATATAGTATTTTTTTAAATATTTCCATAATATATTCAACATTTTATAAATCTTGATATATGTATATATTGTCGCGTGTTTACCAGGTAACGCGGCAAGAAATTTGGGTCTCGGATTAAACGAATACGTATATTGGGCAATCACTTAGTTACACTCACTAATATAATCACTCTCGCTTATAACGCCTTCAGACGTTTCCTCTTCAACTGTTATAACCAGGGCTCGGATTTTGATGACCTGAAAATATTTAAAAAATGACCTATAAAATGACAGAAAAAAATCCAGAAAAATGACCTAAAGGAGAAAAGAAAGAACACTTCGCGTCCGTGTTATTCACATTTCAGAAAACATATGAAGAAAAATTCCCTAAAATTGCCAAAAATGCCAAGAAATACCCTCAAAAGTCCAAAAATTTACCAAACAATTATCCCCCAAATGGAAAAGTGACATTAATCCTAAAAATGTCAAAAAATTACCTATAATATTTACATTTCTGTAACCAGCATCTCATATCCGAGATTTATATATTTAAGGGCATCGCATAGGATACAAGGAAAAAAAGATGACATCTCATCAAAATCCGGGCCCTGGTTATAACACTCATACACCGCTATTCCCAGTGGAGTGTCTTCTCTGTAACCTCTTCGTATCACTTTGTATCTCGGCCCGTTGTTATCTGGTCTCAATTCCGACCTGTTCCTCTCTTATCAGCTACCGTCGGACGGGCTAGAAGACATTTTGTTCAAGGTTTCCTTTTCGCTGTTAGCTGGTCTATCCGATGCCGCGACAATTCGACAATTCTGCCTCTGTTGCGTAGGCAGTTTCCTAGGCAACATGCGTTCTCATTGTCCGTTGCGCAGCAGTGGATGTGTTATAGTCCGGCTTTCAGGCAGCACGTCACAATATGTTAAATATCTGCTATCTTATTTTGTATCTTCTGCTTTGATTGTAACACCAACTTGAGGCACTGGTATGGGTCCATATCGGTAGTTCAATAACTAAACCTATTCCTATATATATAACTGCCTGATGATGGTCTTGTACGACCGAAACGTAGCAGGAATAAGAGGTCGAACTGTAAAACATTAAGGCTGGGGCCACACGAGCGCACAAAATGCGTCCGTTGTAACGAACATAGTGACGTCCGTTGTAGAAATAAAAAGGAGAGGCGAATGCTACTCTTTCTTCTGGCTCCATTGCAGATAAAAATCTGCGCACCGCATTCTGAAACTGTGTAGTGTCCCCAGCAACGTCCGTCATGAAGTACGTTCGTTGCAACGGACGTACTTCGGGCGCTAGTGTGGCCCCAGCCTAAAGAGCCAGTATATTTGTTGTGTTGACTGATATCCTAACTCCTGTTCAGGATGACAAGGACCTGGCAGCCGCGGATGCAGAGGGCGTGTGGAGCCCTGACATCGAACAGAGCTTCCAGGAGGCTCTGGCAATCTATCCTCCATGTGGCCGTCGCAAAATCATCCTCTCAGACGAAGGAAAGATGTACGGTGAGTGTCACGTTATGTTCATATGAATTTATTTCAGCATCATGACAATTTTTTCCCCTTTTATCTGCTTCGTTGTGAGCCAGGACAGCTAAGTCACTACCGGCCAGACGACCACAGTTTGATTTCCAGTAGGGGATAGGATTTTTCCGTTCATTTCCAGTGTTTCCCAACCCGCTGTGAGCCCTATCCAATATCCTATCGAGCGTGTAGGGTGAAAGCGGACGGAGTCTGAAGGTTATCAGCATGTACGCCTCTGCGGCTTGGCGTTTAGGCAGAATTTTATAGTGTCTGCTTGTATAATAATGGTGAAGGACGATTTGACAGAAACGTGTAAGGATCACACTGTCCACCGTCGTGGAATTTGCGTCTTGGGACTGAGAAAGGACTTCTGTACTTATATGGTCTGTCCCTCTTTGCCGAGATTCGAACCTGCAACCCTTCGACTATAATGACGATACCGATATGTTCGATGGCTTTGGGGGGATGCTTCAACAATGTTGTTGAAACATCGTCAAGAAACAACCCATCGTGACTCTGATTGCATAGTAAACTCCGTGGCTTGTAGTCCGCAAGCGAACTATACCGACCGAGCGACCGCCGCTTGTCGGCGAAGTTAGTGCCAACTTTTGCGGATAGAGGGTGTCACGTGGTCAGCGAAACGGATCTCCAAGGCAGTTATTGCGTTGCCTGCGAGAAAAAGGTTTCGGTAGTTCTCATTTTCGACATATAACAGACAGACACAGACAGCGCGCTGTATTAACGGTCGTGCTAGACTATGCCGACCGCCTCAGTGATCTAGTGGTCAGAGTTCCTGGCTACAGATCCAGAGGTCTGGGTTCGATTTACGGCGCTACGATATTTTCTGAGAAGTAGTCGGTCTGGAACGGGGTCCACTCAGCCTCGTGAGGATAATTGAGGAGCTATTTCAAGGAAATAGCGGCTCCGGTCTAGAAAACCGAGATTAACAGCGGTGGGAATCCGTTCCGCTGACCACGCGTCACCCTCTATCCGCAAAATTTGACACTAACTTCGCCGACAAGTGGCGGTCGCTCGGTCAGTACAGTTCATTGCGGACTCAAGCCACGGAGTTTCTTTTCTTATTCAAAGGTTAGAGAAAAGTGGGGGGGGGGATGTGATTTTTTTTGAGATGTGTATTGAGCTGCAAACGTGAAGCGACACCGTGATTATTGATCCACAAATATCAAAGTACATTAGCCATTACCTGTTGAGAGGTGTGAATATGCCCTATTAACTAATCCCTGTTCATCCCACTCGAATGGCAAAACACCACAATGCTGTTAGCATTATCGGGTGGCAGATTTTAACATTGATTCAAAACCGATAAGCGCAACGGTAATTGCAGTGGTACGTGTATAGGATGAGTGAGTGAGTGAGTTGAATGAAGTTTCGTGTGGACTCATCTGTTGTGTCTGGTTCGGACGCAGTAAATACTTATTTTTTTAGGTATGAATGTTCTTCCCCTGTACCTGACGGCGGATGTTACAATTTAATTGTTAACATTTCGAACCGCAGACGTCCGCAATATTCTTTTTGTGTCTATACCTGTTTTTTTCCCCACTGGCTCTACAGCCCCCTTGGGCCCTGGCCTCTGATTTTCAGTTTCATGATCATTTTACAGATGGTAGGGCTCCTTGGACGGGTTATCAGCTCGTCGCATGGCCTGTACCTGAACACAGGACAACACAAACACAGAATAAACACACAAACATCCATGCCTTGTGTGGGATTCGAACCCACGATCCCAGTGTCCGAACGAGTGAATGTAGTTCATGCCTTAGACCGCGCGGTCACTGTAATCGGCCTCTCTGTACCTATTATGCCCTGCAAAATGTCAGGATACTGCCATAATTATGTGGGTACCGTAACAGTGGGGGCACGCGGTAGCGTAGTTGGTTGAGGCACTATGCTACAAGCCGGAAGGTCGCGGGTTCAAGTCCCGATGGGGTCATTGGATTTTTCTCAATTGACCTAATCATTTCAGCCGCACTAGGCCCTGGGGTTTACTCGGCCTCTAACAGAAATGAGTACCAGGAATTAATTAAATAATTTTCCTGGGGAGTAAAGCGCGGACGGCGCGTAAGGCTGACAACCTTACCGCCATCTATGAGCCGATTGTCTAGATAATGTGGGACCCTCAACGTCTCACAACCCTATGGGCCTCCACGGCCTGGTACAGGGCTAGCTTTACTTTTACTTTTTTTACTTTCAACAGTAATTGTGTGTTTTGAAAACGGAATGGACATCTAATGATCTCCAAATTTAAGATAGTCATGTATTAATCCGAATCTATTTACTCTACCCATGAGGCTTGAAGCTACTTCCCTTTGAATTTCGTTATATTTCTGCTGTATTTAATAATTTTACGAATGAAATATTTTCAGTATGTTGTGTTAACGTCCTCTCTGTTTTAACGGGCCGTTTGTAATTAAAATCATTAGCGTTAGCGTTGAGCTGAGAAGAGAGCAGAATTTATGTTCGACCCATATGAATCAAATTGAGTCTTGACAATTTTAGTGTAGCCCCCTCGTACCACATTTAGTCGAGATCCGCCCAGCGCTTTACAATATGAATCGTGCTGATACATGGACAGGCAGTTACACATTGCGTGCTCATTTTACGCACGTAAAGATTACATGCGTCATTCTCATCACAAAATGTATTTGTTTAGTGACGCTTACGGCTACAGTAGACTTTTTTTTTAAAATGAAGGAATCTATGACATTTGCGAGGACAGAAAACCGTGAATGAAATAGTTGTCACGGCAGCATAATGATTTAATGGACTGTTAATGATCATTTTGCCCATCACAGTGGCCACGCGATCTAAAGCATGGACTCTTCGCTGGGTTCGTGGCTTCGAATCCCACTCGAGGCATGGATATCTATGTGTATTGTATTCTGTGTTTGTGTTGTCCTGTGTGTAGGTAGCGGCCTTGCGTCAGCTGATGGAGTCTTGCCGACTGTCTACAATTAAGAAACTGAAGTGAAACGAATCATTTCACGGATGCCCTGTGCTCTTAAGTGGGAGCAACAGCGATAGATACATAGTTAGGAAGATAGACAGGCAGATAGATAAGTAGATAGATAATCTTATGATAAGTAGTGGATCCCACAGAGGTAGAGTGAGAGGGTGTGGAGTGGATTCATCTGACTCAGGACAGGGTCCGGTGACTGGGCTGTGGTTATGAACCTTTCGTGCTCCATAAATTTCGTAACTAGCTGAGTGACTCTCAGAGACTGCAAGGCAGGGTTATTCTCCGTGGAGTGACCTAACAGTAACATTTCTATAAAGCAAGCTTTATACTCACGTTTTCGCGTGGACAAGGCTGACATAGCAGGCTGTAATAGGCATAGTGAGAACCGTATCGTTGGAGGAAAGTTATATACATT
Organism: Cryptotermes secundus; assembly: GCF_002891405.2. Classification (NCBI taxonomy): domain Eukaryota; kingdom Metazoa; phylum Arthropoda; class Insecta; order Blattodea; family Kalotermitidae; genus Cryptotermes; species Cryptotermes secundus. The sequence continues at coordinate 242,141 of NW_019725012.1, read as the reverse complement.
GGTAAAGTAAAGTAAAGCTATCCCTGTAACAGGCCGTGAAGGCCCATAGGGTTGTGAGACGTTGTACGTCCCACATTATCTAGACAATCGGCTCACAGATGGCGGAAGTTTGTCAGCCTTACACGCCGGCCGCCCTTTAACCCAGGAAGATTCCTGGTACTCATTTCTGTTAGAGGCTGAGTCGACCCCAGGGTCATAGTGCGGCTGGAACGGTTAGATCAAAAAGTAAAAGTAAGTAAAAAAAAGTAAAGGTATCCCTGTACCAGGCCATGAAGGCCCATAGGGTTGTGAGACGTTGAGGGTCCCACACTATGTAGACAATCGGTTCAAAGATGGCGGTAAGGTTGTCAGCCTTACGCGCCGGCCGCGCTTTCCTCCCCAGGAAAAGTATTTAATTAATTCCTGGTACTCATTTCTGTTAGAGGCTGAGTAAATCCCAGGGCCTAGTGCGGCGGGAAGGATTAGGTCAACTGAAAAAAATCCAATGACCTCATCGGGACTTGAACCCGCGACCTTCCGGCTTGTAACATAGTTGCCCCAATCAACTACGCTACCGCGTAAGTAAGTAAAACAGCTGGCTGAATCGTCATCATATGTATTAATGGCGCCATGCAAGAAGAGAGAAAGAAGTCTTGTTTCGACGAAGAAAATGAACGAGGTTTTGTTTCCCAAAGAAATGCGCAACACGGGGTAGGCGGAAGGTGCTGGGCGTCGTGTGTGTGTGTCCAGTTATTGACCGTGTCCAGCTGCCGCCCGTCTGTCCAACGTCCCCCCGGGAAAATGGGACGGAGAGGGGGAGGAACGTCGCACGCCAAGAAATGCTCTGCTTCCTGATCTACTTCGTCGTCGAAATGCTGGTCGCCACTTCTCGCAGCGTCGTTGTTCTTCATGCAGGTGGATTACGCCGCCGTACAGTCGGCCATGACAGCACACCGTACACAGACGCTTCGGTGTCATCCGTAGGAAGGCGAAGTCATTCCACTGTTTCTAAGCACCACACGTGGACACGTATAGAAATGGATATAAGGCTCTGTGCATTCGTAACCCGGGGCTGTAAATATAGGTCAGTGGTTAGTTTCAGGCTCCAGCTGTTTTGTACGCCGAGAAAAGATCCCACGGCAAATTCAGATAGTCTGGATGTAGTGTTGAGAAGAAAAAATGTCCGTATTGGTGGTCCAATCCGCGGACGGTCGCTTCAGTGGCCGAGTTGATCTGGCTACTGGGATATCGTAGTCGGTATAGCGACTGGCTACGGGCTGGACGACCGAAGTTTCGGACTTCAAGTCCCAGTAGGGCCAAGAATTTTCTCTTCTACACGTCGTCCAGACCGGCTCTGGGGTCCACCCAGCCTCGTATCCAATGTGTACCAGGGTCTTTTCCCCGGGGATAAAGCCACCGGGGCGTGAAGTTGACCAGTCACCTCCAACTAGTGTCGAGGTCAAGAAAATATGGATCTATACATCCGCTCCCCCATACACCTTCATGGCACAGTGCTTAATTGGTTAAGCCCAGGGACAACTTTTCCTTCACCTTTACCTTACATATTTCGGCCATGGAGGTTGGCTATATTTTATGTGTCAGACTGTAGTTCGCTTGGAAGATATAGGAAATGTTTGGTCAGTGTGGACTGCCTTTTGAAATACAGTAAATTCTTACCAGCCAGGGTTCGTGATGGCATTTTATGAGCCATAGCTCAAGTGGTTAGTCGCTGGCTTCCCACCGCGGCGGCCCGGGTTCGAACCCGCGTGTGGTCAAGTGGGATTTTTGGTGGAGAGAGTGGCGCTGGGGCAGATTTTCTCCTAGTACTTCGGTTTCCCCTGCTAATCTTCATTCCACCAATTGCTCCACAATCACCCTCACCTATCATCTGGGGCTGGTACAATAGGCCAGAAATGGCCTCAGTACAAGGGACTTAGTCCCACCCCACTAGCAATAGAAGGAGAAAGCTCAAGTCAAAGTCAAAGTCACATTGCGACTGACGGTCAGTCACACATTAAGTCATCTGGGTTTCGTGACCAGATATTTATTACTGTTGGACGCCCTCTCTGACGAGAGAACGTGTCTATTTTGTACATCCTGCTGGCCTTTGCCAGCGCAGTGTTTCTCGCATCCGAGTCCCTTGGGACTCGCGACCATATTTTACTGTCTCAGATTTGAGACTTCCCTTCTCGTCGCCTTTTACGACTCGCACGGTCACGGTGGAGCTATTCGATCCCACCTCCACATGGCGGTGACTAAGCTGCAAACCTCATCTCGCTTACAACCTTTTGGCACGTACCACGTGGAAAACAGCTTCCAATTTTGTAGTACAACTATTGCGTTATTAAGAATCTGCTGCCTAGAAACGGGAATGTGTTTACCGAGCCGTTGCCCAGAAACGGCCGTGGTATATCAGCGCATATCGCAGTCGTAACAACGAATGTACGTGCTACAATATTTAAATTTAATAGAAATTAAGCAACGGTGGATGGAAGAAAATCCTGTATTGAGGAACTTTATAATTTATAAGGTGATCAGATCAGAACAGTGGTGTGGAGGATCTTGGAAGTGGTTAGTACTTCAGCGAAGTGTAAACATATTGAGAAATCATTTTCTGTGCTGTGAGTTTCGGAGAGGAAATGTCTATGGAGGCACAGTGAGGACGCCCTTTCATCAGTAGAGAGGAGACGGAAAATAAAATGGCTTAAGCGTTATTTTCTCGTGGGTGGATCTAGAGCTTGGTGGAGGGGACTGAAGGTTGTGCCACCCAATGCTTCATTGATTCCGTCTATAGCGAGTTCCCAAGTTTACTGCATCTTCTGCCAGTGCCAGCCTCTGCTTCAATATTATTCCATCAAATAAGGAGAGATTACCTCATATATTGTCAGACAGGCAGGCGGGCTGGCACGCTTTGAGAGGGAGAAGAGGGGGAAAGATCTTAGCGACGACGTCATGCTGCTACTACTACTGCTACAGCGTCGCGGCGTCGTCGTCGTTAGATGGCGTTAGGCTTTAAATTGGCGCTTCCACACAGCATCATATTACCCAGCGCTCAACTTGTGTTAGCTATAGTGTATCAACACTTAGGATTATCCCCCTCCCCCGCAGTGTTTCAGTGACGTGGGCAGGGAACATGCTATGAACAGAAGGGCTTCTTTCATGTCTTGTTCCATTTTCTGGCAGTTCAGTTCAGAAATGGGTTCTTGACAGCTTATGGTGCCAGCACTTGGCATCGCTCCTCGAGAGCTCGAAACTCTTTGTGTAAAGAGGCTGTAGTCGGATACAGATGGCTGTTGGCCTGGTGACAGCGCATGCGCGATAAGGAGAGTTTTATTCTGTTCTGTTCTGCTTGATTCCGACGCCTTTCTAACTTCCGAGATTATGTAGGCGGTCACGGGTAAAAAAAATGTAAAGTTATCCCTGCGCTTAACTAATTAAGCACTACGCCATGAAGGCGTATGGGGGAGTGGATGTATAGGTCCACATTTTCCTTGACCTCGGCTCTAGCTGCAGGTGAGGGGTTAGGTACACGACCCTGCCGCTTTATCCCCAGGGAAAGAGCCATCGGTACCCATTGGATAGGAGGTTGGGTGGACTCCAGAGCCGGTCTGGACGACTTGGAGACTCCACCGGGACTCGAACTCCGACCCCTCAGTCGTCCACCCCCGTAGCCAGTCGCTATACCGACTGCGCTATCCTGCCTCCGATCACGAATGATGAAAATAAGAAATATATGTGAAAGGCATTAGTCCAGAGAGACTGAGTAAAATCTCCGAAAACTATATTGAGCATAACGTCTAATCCGACCGATATTCGAGCTGCCGGGTTTGTTCGTTATGATTTTATATCCGTCCTTGATCTTGAGCTTCGTATCCTGCGGACGCGAATCTGTTATTGTGAGTGGCAATAAAATACCCCCCCCAATCCTTTTGTTACGACGAACCTTTTTTTTTTTAGAAATGTTTCGAAGTTCGATGTGGACTCTCATTATGATTCCTCCATGACCTTTAGTCCACAAGCGAACTATACCGACCGAGCGACCGCCGCTTGTCGGCGAAGTTAGTACCAACTTTTGCGGATAGAGGGTGTCGCGTGGTCAACGTAACGGATTCCCATGGCCGTTAATCTCGGTTTTCTAGACCGGATCTCATAAGTACGGTGGAACAGTAAGACGGAAAATAAAAATTGAAGCTTGTGGTGACAACATACGGGATTTTTCTTAGAAAATTCTTGAGTATTTTGAGAACTAAACATGTAACCTTAACTGTTTACTGAATAATGTCTCGCTACACGCTCGCAGTTTCATCCTGATTCAGTTTCATGTTCTGAAATGTTAGTGTTATTTATGGCACACCCGGTATTTAATCTTATTTCGGAATTCTGGTTGCGTAATCAAGGAAACGGCATCCGCTTGTTCGGCGCCTGAAACTTAGTTCCGGCAAATGATCTCTCCGCATCTGCATTTTTTTTTTGCCCTAAACCATAGACTTCTCTTGTGCAGTAAAAAGCTCACTTACACACCGTCACATGAAAGAGACCAGTTTGAAATCTTGTTCGGCGGCTGTTTTCTGTGGTGTCTAGTTCAACAAGATTATACTTATCTTTGATTTTCGATTCTGAAAGAAATTAAGAAGATGAAGTCATAACTTCGCTGACAAGCGGCAGTCTCTCGGTCGCTATAGTTTACTTACGGACAAAAACTATGGAATTAGCTAGCTAGTTAGTTAGGAACTTCCGGACTTCCGGCAGTCCTCGGAAACCCACTAAAGATTCTAAGCTTCTCCCGTGCTTTTAGAAACGTAACCCCGATTGAGTGCTTCCTCACATATGAACACGTCACGAAATACCGCGGATGAACTTAGAAGTAGCCGCTGAGAGAGAACGCAAGTTCGTTACGAGTTTTAACGTGACAAGTTATCGGCTTCCGATGTACTATTTGTTCTCTTTCCTCACTTTTTACACAGTTATGTATCAGCGCGCCACCCGTTACAGCTCAATTGTCGAACTGATGCAAGAGAAGTAAATATGTTTTCATGGACATTACTAAACAAATTATTCCGAACACGCAGTCAACAGCGAGATATCATGTTCATACCACCGAAAGGGTTAACCGTCCAGCCCTTTGCCCTCCTGACACTGGGTTTTAAATGGGAGAGCTCATTCGACAGGAAGGGCACACTGTAGTGTAGTTGGTTGAGGCACTATGCTACAAGCCGGAAGATCGTGGGTCCCATTCCCGATGACGTCACTTGATTTTTAAATTGGTTTAATCCTTCCAGCCGCACTATGGCCCTTGTGTTGACTCAGCCTCTAACTAAAATGAGTAGCAGGAAAATTCTTGGGGATAAAGGGCGGCCGACGCATAAGGCTGACAATCTCACTGTCATCTGTGAGTCGATTGTCTAGAAAATATGGGAGCCTCGACGTCTGACAACGCTATGTACCTCCACAGCCTGTTACAGGGATAGCGATGTATGTTTAAGTATTTATTTATGTCCGTACATTTCACGAAAATCCATTGATTGACATCTCTAATGTTCGTGGTTAAAACAGGGGGCGCAAAAAGAAACACGCTAAACAGAAATGCAATATCTTGGGCAAGGTAAGTTACGAGTGCTTTTGAGAACGCATTCAGATATAGGCAAGATGGCCAGAGAACCAGGCAGATGACTCACTTGACTGTCTTTGCATGGCTGTTACCAGATTTACATTAAAAGTTACTTGCCACGAAGTGGAGCCAACCCTCCTCAGTGCTCAAGTGCTGCCACACATCTCCGGCGTGTAGCCTATACGCCTGCGCGTTGACGTCACCGCGATTTTTCCACGAAAGAGGGACGGGCAGGAAATTTGCTTTGTAACTTACATTTAAGATCCTTTTTACTGATGATCTTAGGGTACTTATTATAGAATGTTTTCCTATATTTTTAATTTATATTATTGATANAGCTGGGATAGCTTAGTCGGTATAGCGACTGGCTACGGGCTGGACGACCGAGGGGTTGGTGTTCGAGTCCCGGTAGGGCAACAATTTTCTTTTCTCCACAGCTTCCAGATCGGTTCTTGGGGCACCCAGCCTCCTATCCAGTGGGTACCGGGGGTAAAGCGGTCGGGGCGTGAAGCTGACCACTCACCACCAACTAGTGCCGAGGTCAAGAAAATGTGGATCTATACATCCATTCTAGCACTTAATTAGTTGAACAAGGACAACTTTACCTTTATTATTGATATTTGGTGTACATCCGGTCTACCCCGTTTCAGACCCGCTACTTCTCAGAAAATCTGGTAGCGCCGGAGATCGAACCCGGGACCTTTAGATCTGTAGCCAGGAACTCTGACCATTAGACCACAGAGGCGGTATATATATATATAATAACGAACTATTGAAAAGTGTTTCTAGATGTTCATATGGACACCCTAGATTCGTAGGCGCCGTTGATTCTTCTAGAGGAAGATGTCTGCTGAGGAAGAAAGGTTCTGCATAACGTTCATCCAGCCCTCACTACATTTGTGAAGTAATTACAGCGTTAAATGCGGTTTCATTTATGAAGAATAGCGCTGTTTGTTTTGATGCTGGCGAGGGCTTGTTCGTTACATCGAGTTTTCTCTATAATTAAAATTTCGCTTCCAGTGATGGTGACTGGGGTAATTAACGATGTTCTCCCCGTATGTGACATATGCATTAACTTTAAATCAAAAAATTTCCGTGTTACCCATCCTGACCATACAAATTACCGGTAATTAATAATCACACAGCTACACAGAGAAGTGTGCATAATACCCAAGTAATGCAAGCACGAAATATTAGTTTGGTTTCATTTGCATTATGCTTGGATCCGAAGTTCATATCTCTGTTAGTTAAGAGGACACTTTTAATTATTGTAGTACTCTTCTATAATGGAGAATGTGAAATGTTTTAAATATTTGGGTAGTTAGTTAGTTATTGGAGAGGGTGGGTTTCCCCATGCACTGAAACCTGTATTGGTCCATTGTGCTTCCCTCTATGATTTCTCAGTCTCTATATTCTACCGGTACTGGTGTTTACCATCAGTCCCGCCCAGCCAGCGAGACCGGCTCTACTAGCTGAGAGGTATCTATATGCTTCCCCCATCTACCAGAGGTATTAGAGACAGCTGTTGGGCGGGAAACGTCCGTAATTTGGCTCAGTGACCTCCTTTGGAGATATGAGGTTCTTTTACGTGCCGTAAAGCTACGACACGGGACCCACGGCTTAGAGTCCCTCCCGGAGGACTTGTTCCCTGAATTTTTCCGCCCTTAAAAATTCGACGACCTCCGCCGGATATTTGAACCCGCGTACTACGAGTCATGAGGTGGGAACGTTACCTCTAGACTACGGAGGCCGCTAAATATTTGGGTAGCTTGTTAACAGATGATGGAAGGTGTACTAGTGAAATTAAATCCAGGATTGCCATGGCAAAAGCCGCATTTAGCAAGAAGAAGAATCTTTTTACCAGCAAATTGGACTTAAATTTGAGGAAGAAACTAGTGAAATGCTACATTTGGAGCATAGCTTTGTATGGGGCTGAAACATGGACACTTAGGGCAGTAGATCAGAAACATCTGGAAAGTTTCGAAATGTGGTGTTGGAGAAGGATGGAGAAGATCAGTTGGACCGATTATGTGAGAAATGAAGAAGTGTTAATTAGAGTCAGTGAGCAGAGGAATATCCTACACGAAATAAGAAAACGGAAGGCTAATTGGGTTGGTCATATCTTACGCAGAAACTGCCTTCTAAAAGAAGCTATTGAAGGAAAGATAGAGGGGCGGATAGAAGTGACCAGAAGACGTAAGAAGATGCTGGATGACCTTGGGGACAGAAGAGGATACTGTCATTTGAAGGAGAGAGCTCTAGATAGCATTAAGTGGAGGAATTGTTTTGGAAGAGACTGTGGACCTGTCGTCTGACAGATTACTGATGATGATGATGATAGAGTGCAGGAAAACCGATTATCTCACAGATAGAAAACAAACTCCGTGGGCTGTAGTCCTCAAGTGAACTATACCTACCGAGCGACCGCCGCTTGTCGGCGAAGTTAGTGCCAACTTTTGTGGATAGAGGGTGTTACTTGGACAGCGTAACGGATCCCCACGGCCGTTAATCTCGGCTTTCTATACCGGAGCCGCTATTTCCTTGAAATATCATCTCAGTTATCCTCACGAGGCATAGTGGACCCCGTTCCAGACCCACTGCTTCTCAGAAAATCTGGTAGCGCCGGAAATCGAACCCGGGGCCTCTGGATCTGTAGTCAGGAACTCTGACCACTAGACCACAGAGGCAATCATCTCCCAAAAATAGAACAAAGGAAAAGTTCTCATATTATTTGGCCAGGAACAGACGTTCAATTTGTATCTATGGCTGTACAGTTCTCTGTTGGACCTTGGCCGTTTTTTTTTCTTTCAGTTTCTTAATTCTATACACATCGGTAAGACTTCTTGGACGGTAGATAAGCCTGTCGCAAGGCCGCTGTCTACACACAGAACAACACAAAGAGACTAAATGCACACAGACATCCATACCTTCGAACCCACGATCCCAGCTTCCGAGCGAGCGAAGACAGTACATGCCTTAGACCGCTCGGCTACCGTGACCGGCAGTGTATAAGAATAATATATAAGAATTCAGTTCGTACCTCACAGGAAACAGATCCGAACCCACGATCCCGGCTTCCGAGCGAGCGAAGACAGTTCATGCCTTAGACCACGCGGCTACCGTGATCGGCTCTCCAGTTGCTGTTAATGTTGCAGCTGGCAAGTGCTCCATACGGTTGCAGCCTGTACATGGCATTGGGAACGCCCTTGCAAGTAGAGAGACAAAACTTGAAAGGGTCTAACGGTTATGTAACTTAGCGACTGTTCCTAATGTTTTTATAGGCGAGTTATAACTCTAAACGCCTGTAATGAACGCTACATTGGTAGAGTATTGGAAAGTAATACAGAATGTTTAAAAATATGTAACCGACTGCTAATGCGTCTACCTTCAGTTCTGATTTATGAAGTGTCACATAATTAAACCTCTCGAACACGGAGGTCGTGGATTCGAGTCTCACTCGAAGCATGTAAGTATGCTTTTTCTTCCGTTTCGCGGTGCCCTATGTAGATAACGGCCTTGCGTTGCGCTGATCACCCGCTAAAGGAGCCCTACTGTCTGTCTGTAAAAGTCATTTCGCTTAGGGGGGGGGGTGGNAGAGGTAACGTTCCCACCTCATGACTCGTGGTACGCGGGTTCAAATACCCGGCGGAGGTCGTCGAATTTTTAAGGGCGGAAAAATTCAGGGAACAAGTCCTCCGGGAGGGACTTTAAGCTGTGTGTCCCGTGTCGTAACTTTACGGCACGTAAAAGAACCTCATATCCCCAAAGGGGATCACTGAGCCAAATTCCAGGACGTTTCCCGCCCAAAAATAGTCTCTAAGGCCTCTGATAGATGGGGGAAGCATTATAGACACCGCTAAGCAAGTGGCCGAACTCGCTTGCTCGGCGGGACTGATGGTACGCACCATTTATCGGTAGGGTATAGAGACTGGTAGAATATTATAGAGGGAAGCACAATACGATCAAACTGGTCGCGGTGCATGGGGAAACCCACCCTCTCTAAATAACTAACTAACTGACCGCTTGAGCTACGGCGCGGCCTTCTAGAACTGTAGAAGAAGGAAGAGAATAAAAATAAGAAGAACTAATGAAATGCCAAGAGGCAGGAACGATTATCAAGCCGTTCTCCCTCCGGCTTCAGAGTGGAACTCTATTCGCGAGTGTAATGAAATGGCTGTTCTGCAATTGAAGGTACAGTGTTGCTAATACGACACTGCAAAGTACGTGACGATCATATCGAGCGAAATTTGGAGAGAACCCACCAACTTTCTGGATATGTCGCATGCAGCCACTGCCGACCGTCTCCCCCACAGCGCCTTGTTTGTCCGTCGTGCTGAAACCACAACCTCTGCCTCACGGCTAGGGACATACATATCTTCAAGCAGCCCAGTAACTACAACAGCTTCTTCCTTGAGCGGTGAGCCAGTGAGGCAGCAGATAAGGGACCATGACAGTGTCCCCGGCGATGCTGACACAAAGGCTGATATTGGAGGGGACGGCATGACGTGAGGACGCTGGACACGCCCTCACGCATAAAACGCGCTTCTTCTGTCCGTAGAATGTTACTTAAAATCATGGCGCTGTGCCTTTCTTGAGGAGCCGCCAATTCTTCAGCTACCCAAGAATTTCCCAGCATTTTATGGAACCCGTGTTCACAAGAGCCCTCCACTGGTCCCTATCCTGAACCAGATTAATCCAATCCATACCATCCCATCCTATCTCTCTAAGCTCCATTTTAATATTGTCCGCCCAAGCACGTCTTGGTCTTCCCAGTGGTCTCTTTCCTTCTGGCTTTCCCACCAATATTCTATATGCATTCCTCGTCTCACCCATTCGTGTTACATGCCCACCTCATCCTCCTTGACTTGATCGTTCTAATTATACTTGGAGAAGAGTGCAAGTTATGAAGCTCCTCATTATGCAGTTTTCTCCACCCTCCTGTCACTTCAGCTCTCTTCGGTCCAAATATTCCCCTCAACACCCTGTTCTCAAACACACTCAGTCTGTATTCCTCCCTAAATGTCAGAGACCAAATTTCACACCCATACAGAACCACAGGCAGAATTATAGTTCTGTATATTCTAACGTTTATGCTTTTGGACAGCAGAAGAGAGGACAAAAGGTTCTGGACTGAACGGTAGCAAGCACTGCCCGAGTTCAATCTCCTCTTAATTTCCTCCTGAATCCGGGTTTGATTTGTTATCGTCGTTCCGAAATATTGGAACTATGCCACATTCTCAAAACATCTGTTGCCTATCTTTATGTCATGATTTTGCCCTGCATTTTGGTTTGACGAGACAGCAACATATACTTAGTTTTCTCTGTGTTTACTTCTAGACCAACCTCCTTACTTGCGTGCCATAGAAGGTTATGTCAAAATATTACAACCGTGGCGAAGAATCCTCTGGGAACAAACTGACTCTCCGCGAGCAGTGATATGAATGCAGTTGATGGCCATGGAGCGCTTCGAGGAACAGTAGCAGTTCTCCTGCGATATCACGTCACCTCCACGGTTTTCGTTTCGCGTCTTCCGTAAGAGTCCGTGGGCGACGTATGGCGTAGGTGATACACTTCCTGCATGACGTAGACGCTGCTCCAAATAGTCGAAACAAATTAACGCCCCTGATGACGTCAACCAGGATAACACACCGCGTATTCCCGTGCAGCAGATCGAACTCGGCCGTTACGGGTACCGAAAGGTAAAGAACATGTTGCAGTATTCATCGTCTCTGTGGTCTAGTGGTCAGAGTTCCTGGCTACAGATACGGAGGTCCCGGGTTCGATTTCCGGTGCTACCAGGTTTTCTGAGAAGTAGTGGGTCTGAAACGGGTTCCACTCAGCTTCGTGAGGATAACTGGGAAGCTGTTTCAAGGGAATAGCGGCTCCGGTCTAGAAAACTGAAATTAACAGCCGTGGGGATCCGTTGCCCTGACCACGTGATACCCTCTATCAGCTAAAGTTGGCACTAACTTCGCCGACAAGGGCCGCTCGGTTCCGTATAGTTCGCTTGCGGACTGTAGGGCCCGGAGTTCTGTGTTGTTGCAGTATTCGCCGCGTGTCTTTGCCATGATCACGCGATCACAACTGACCCGTGTTCTTCATTGTGTGTCTTGAATACATCTTACAACGTGCTGTATATCGCCGTGAAAACACTGTTGAGAAGTGTGTTGTCCCATTTTTCGGTGACGTGTTTTTCGAAAATTAAGCGTCTCTGGACATGTGTTGTATAACGTTTGCAACTTCGACCTTTTTCTTAACGAGAAATCTTATTATTAAGAGCTTGCGCGAATTTCTTTTCGGCCTGTACACATTACAGTGGGCTGATCCCCCGATCAAGGGGTGAATTCGGAATGGGAGCAGTCCACAGGACATAAACTGCAAACAGAAGAAGAAATCAGCTTAGAGATGCATAGTTTTTTAATTTGCTAGATGTTTTGAACGTTCTGTATTTTGCCCTTGTGATGCGGAAAATTGTGAGAATTTTCCCGACGAAGCGGGGGATTTGCATGTTAGAGCTACCAGAAAAAAATGTAGCGTGTAGTTGTTGTTAAGTAGCTACCACGAAACAGAAAACGAAACAACGTCCTCTGCTAAGCAACAGATACTTAATACGTAGCCGTTATTGAGTAACGCCTTTGAAACATGTTCCGACAGATCCACACGCAACAACAGAGGAACTGTTGGAAACGATGTTTTATATGCGGTCCGTGACGAGATGTTATAAAGAGGACAATTGGAGCAAGTGGTTAGTTGTGGAGTTTTAGCCAGCGGACAACGACGTGAGCACAGAAGCTGAATAATCTCCATTGTTAAGGTCCGTTACAAGGAAACGACTAGTGAAATCAGACTGAGAACACTTAGCGTGTGCCATAGTGATGTGTAAATTGTGGAGATTAGCAATGGCGCCCATGATTATACTTCTAGTTACGAGCTGCGCGTATAAGTGGTCAATAAATCGAATCTCCAATCCATACCCCGTCTCTAATCACTCATTCACTTTACAATATTATTATAACAGATATTTTTGTACTTATTTATTAAATAAAAACTAGAGAAACATTGGAGGTTCCGGTCACGTGGTGATGGGCCGTAATCTGTCCTTATTAACATTTGTAGAGATGTTGCGTAAGTATTTTAAAGTCACGAGGAATGCCCTGCCTATTGTTCCACGGGCCCCTGTTCAGTGTATTCTAAACGTCCATTGTACCGGGCGGCATCCCCTCTTTGCCACACAGGGGAGCTCAGCTCGTTAATACAAACACTGGAAATGCTTTATGCAAAGTGGTTTATGTTACGTGTGCTGTATTTTTGTACGATTTACCCTTTCTAGCTACTTTTTCTTACTGTACCTTATTTATCACGAAATGCTTCGTTATTTAATGTCCTCAATTCTGAATTTATCTCATCTTTCCCAAGTCCAATAATTTTCTTCGTGCCATGGATTTGTACCGTTCAGTCCAGATCCTTTTGTGCTCTCGTCCGCTGTCCAAAAACATAAACATTAGAATATAGAGAACTGTAGTTCTGCCTGTGGTTCTGTATGTGTGTGAAATTTGGTCTCTGACATTAAGGGAGGAACATAGACTGAGGGTGTTTGAGAACAGGGTGTTGAGGAGAATATTTGGACCGAAGAGAGATGAAGTGACAGGAGGTTGGAGAAAACTGCATAATGAGGAGCTTCATAACTTGTACCCTTCTCCAGGTGTAATTAGAATGATCAAGTCAAGGAGGATGAGATGGACAGGGCATGTAGCACGAATGGGGGAGACGAGGAATGTGTATGATATTGGTGGAAAAGCCAAAAGAAAAGAGACCGCTGGGAAGACCAAGACGATGGTGGGTGGGCAATATTAAAATGGACCTTAGAGAGATAGGATGGCACGCGGTAGCGTAGTTGGTTGAGGCACTATGCTACAAGCCGGAAGGTCGCGGGATCGAATCCCGATGAGGTGGATTTTTTTTTCATTTTACCTAATCCTTCTAACCGCACTATGGCCCTGGGGGTCTACTCAGCCTCTAACAGAAATGAGTACCAGGAATCTTCCTGGGGGTAAAGGGCGACCGGTGCGTAAGGCTGACAACCTTACCACCATCTGTAAGCCATTTGTCTAGAAAACGTGGAAGCCTCGACGTCTCATAACCCTATGGGCCTCCACGGCCTGTTACAGGAATAGCTTTACTTTACTTCACCTAGAGAGATAGGATGGTATGGATTGGATTGATCTGGCTCAGGATAAGGACTAGTGGAGGCCTCTTGTGAACACCGTAATGAACCTTCGGGTTCCATAAAATGCTGGGAATTCCTTGAGTAGCTGCACGCCTGGAGGCTTATCGAGAAGGGCTCAGCTCCATGAGTGAGTGTGTGATTCGTACGTTTTTAAACGGTGCCTACTGGCTTATCTGAAGGCATTATGTAGGCTTTCGCCCCCTGAGGGGATTTCAGAAAGGTCAGTAATCCAGCCGAGGTTCGAATCTGGTACTTCCCGAATACAAATGTGGAGCGTTACCATTGTACCAACCTGTAAAGTGTGTGTGGGGGGGGGGGTCTTTTAGGTCACCTTTTTGTACAAAACATTCTATCAACTGTACTCCAGTTCACTGTCTCTTATTATTAACTAACTTCATAAATACGGGGACTTGGCCCTCCAAGTTGGGGGAGTCTCGAATCTGAGACAGTAAAATATGATCATGACCCCCGCGGGACTCAGACATAAGAATGACTGCACTGGCGAAGACCAACGTAAGTCGTAATTGACTGGTCGTGAGTCTCAAGCGGGTTGCCGCCAAGATGAACCGATTGGCAATAAACCGTCAGTCGTGAATTAACTCTGACTCTCAGAATGAATTCAATCATAGTTCAGACCAGAATGGAGCTAGTCCTAGGCACTCGTTTATTGTGAGTTATTGTCATCAATGAATCCGATCATCCAATCCAAACCCCGTCTTAAAAGCCACACCCATACACGTGACAATATTTTCGATAACGTTTAAATACTTTTTCACGCTCCTGTTTTAGAGGATTGTGAATCCAAGAGTGGAACAGTCGGAAAATCTTCCATGACTTCTACACATTATAGCTGTGCTTCGCGCGAAAATAAGATGCCCCGCCAAAATACTATGCACGCCGCGCGCAGCTCTTCCTCTTGTGTTGGGTGCTGTTGTCTAGGCCAGCTCTAATACTGCCAGCAAGCAAGCCAACTGGGTGATGCGCATTGAGCAGAAACTATGCCAAGAATGTGCAATTAGTGAGCCGCGGAAGAAAATGAAAAGATAGTGGGGGGAGGGTTAGGAGAGGGGGTTGTTGGAGTAGCGATGGCACAAAGAAAAGGGTTGGGCTAAGAGAGGGATGCGCGGAAATTGACAGATCTCCCGTTCAGACCACGTGCTGGAGCAAGACGGGAAGTGTCGGCAATAGAAGGACGGACGGTGATAAGACAACAGGGAACAGAGAGACTTGGGTCGCCGGCAGTTTCCGCGCACTGAAGGATGTATTGTTGCAGAAATGCAACAGGATCTGAAAGTAACAATGCTAACAATAATAATGAGATTTCCCCATTGAATTCATGCAATTTCCCTGTAGTCTGTTTATACAAATTTGGTAACAGCCGATGATATTTTCTCTACCTGTGGCTCTACAGCCCTTTGTTGGACCGTGGCCGTTCTTTTTCAGTATCATAATTTATACACAGTAGTACTCCTTGGACGGGGGATCAGCCCGTCGCAAGGCCACTACCTACACACAGAATAAACGCATACAGACGTTCATACCTTGAGTAGGTTTCGAACCCACGATGCCAGTATTCGAGCGGGCGAAGATAGTTCATGACTTCGACGCACGGCCGCTGTGATCGGCTCGCTGATGATACACAAGAATAATTCAATTTATGGTCTTAAGGCTTTAGGTAGGTTTGTTTTGATTATGGGCCAGTATGACTCTTCCCGTCTGTTCAGTTGGTAGGACTCCTTGGACGAGTGATGAGCCAGTCTCAAGGCCGATACAAACACCAAACATCCATGCCTTAAGTGGGATTCGAACCCACGATGACAGCATCCAAGCGAGCAAAGACAGTTCTTGCCTCAGAACCGCGCGGCTACCGTGACCGGCGAAAATGGAATTATCCATCAAAATATTACTCATTTCCTGGAAATGGCCTGTCTAACGCGTTATGCCCTGATACGAACTCTGTCACAGATGCATAGACCTAAGCAGAAACATCACGTTCGTCGAATTTCGTTCAAAGACCTCTGATATTAAATTCAGTCTCAGAGGTTGACGGGTGCTGTGACTCAGTAGACTTCCTTGTATTTAATTACCCGGAAATCTGTAAGGCATAATGAAGAAAGTGTATTGGGCATTTTCATTTCCCCCTTTTATCTGGGTTTCTTTTCAGTTTCAGTATTTCCGGTGCATTTCCTTAGTTCCATAAAAATAATGTGACAAAGAGCTGTTATCTCTTGGTCAAGTGTACTTTGTGGTAAGGTAAAGTTAACACTATCCCTGTAACTGGCCGTGGAGGCCCATAGGGGTGTGAGACGTCGAGGCTCCCACATTTTCTAGACAAATGAGTTCACAGTTGGCGGTGAGATTGTCAGACTTAGGCATCGGCGGCCTTTTACCCCCAAGAAGGTTCGCGGTACTCATTTCTATTAGAGGCCGAGTCGATCCCAGGGCCATAGTACTGCTGAAAGGATTAGTTCAATTGAAAAATCCACTGACTTCATCGGGATGCGAACTCGCGGCCTTCCGACTTGTAGCATACTGCCTCAACCAACTGTAGGGAATTATGATGCTTGGGCGAGTAAGTTGGTGTATTTAATTTTTTTTTTAATTCGCTTAGTGTGGGGTGTAGTCCAGCTGGGTCCACTCGGCACGGCGGCTACTGATTGGCCTATTGTACCTGTCCCGGGTGATTATGATGATGGAGAATTTGGTGGAATGAAGATTGACAGGGGAAACCGAAGTACTCGGAGAAAACCTGCCCCAGCGCCACTTTGTTCACCACAAATCCCGCTTGACCAGACCCGGGATCGAACCCGGGCCGCTGCGGTGGGAAGCCAGCGACTAACCGCTTGAGCTATGGTGCGGCCTCAAAGTGGTGTATTACGCTGTTTACTATTTTGAGTCGTGTAGCCGAATGTAGGCCATAATAAAACTGAAAAATTTCCCGACTGTTGGCTCTTAAAATTACTCTGCTTTCATGAAGGAAAGAGGATGGAAGTTTTGAAGTGTTGAGGCGCAAGGACTTGTGTTCTGAAGTCCAGTTACTCGTATGCCGAGAGTTTTACATCCTGCGATGCGTGTCGTGCGTGGCAGGCAAGTGCCACCTGTTGCCTTTTCGTGTCATCTGATTGGTTAAGATTTTTGGAAACGGCTGCAAATAGTTACAGCCCGTACGATTTGGTAGGCCTCCAGTTGGAGATGACTGTTCTGGTATTTCAAATCACAGTAATGATTTCCGAACTTTGTTTGACGATCTCATGAGTTCAAAGGACGAATTTCTGTTAGAACATTTTTAAGACGAACGCTTCAAGGAAATTAAATTCTTACACTAATTTATTCCTAAGTAAGCAGGAGATCTGATTAACGAAAGTATAATATTTTAGTCTACTTAGACACAACAACCCCCATCCCAAAACGGGATAGCGAAAGAATTTGCTTACGTTTAAGAGCATTTAAGAATATCCTTATGGGTCGCCCTAGGGTACTAAGGATAGAACATTAAAAAAATATTTTAATTCTTGGTGATAGTGTCTTGGAGCGCCTCTGTGGTCTAGTTGTCCTGGTTCCTGGTTACAGATCCAGATCCATACTGACCAGTATGTATAATCTAAGGGAAGCTATTTACCATTACGCTTGCTGGTTACCAATATGTACTATCCAGTCAACACTTGGCTTCATCCACCGATTAGGTGGGTGGAAAATAGTAAAATGGATCTTAGAGAGATAGGATGGGATGGGATGGATTGGATTGATCTGGTTCAGGATAGGGACCAGTGTAGGGCTCTTGTGAATACCGTAATGAACCTTCTGGTTCCATAAAATGCTGGGAAATTCTTGAGTAGTTGCAGAATTGGCGGCTTCTCAAGAAGGGCTCAGCTGCATGAGTGAGTGAGCGAGCGAGTTATACCGATCTCATGGTAACTACAGCAGACACGAAGTCTAATTCATTTCTTGCCATTTCCTCTCAGTCATCTTCGACTGTCATCTCCAGAACACGGCCTAATTCTCAACAACAACTGACTCAAATGAACCCTTCTTCAACTACTATTCTCTGCTGCTCATGCTGAACACTTCTTTATAACCACTTTGCACGGACCACACAGAAAACACATTCTCTATTAGGCGTGTTTACTGATCCGTTGCCTAGCAATGAATGTTATATTGTTCCGCCGGAATGTGTTTACCCAGTTGTTGCCTAGCAGTGGCTATATACGTCACAGTAGTATTTGCTACAAATATAATTCTTGAAGATGGTGTGCCGAGGTACATCATGCTGTGGCTTACGTATCGCATCTTCAACTCTTCACACAGGCCTGTCTTCTTGAGCCAGATTCATTTACAGTGCGTTCAGTTAAGGAGGAAACGTCGCAACAGCGCTGATCCGGCTCAACATTATTCACAGATTGCTACTGTAACTGCCGATAGCAGAAAGAGTCATTAGCGCTGAAAACACGCACCGTTACAGTTATAGCAGCAATCTGTGAAGAATATTGGGCCCGGTCAACGGTGTTGCGAATTTTCCTCCTTGATTGAACACACTGTATTTTATTTTTTACGCGCGGGATTTCTTTTAGCATGTGTATGCCGTGTAAGTGGACGGATATGATGTTTGCAGCTCAGTTCTGTAAAGGGAGTTTCTGCGGTGTGGTGTCAGGCGACGGAAATACAAGAGGATTGGTTCGGTATGCTGCTGTCACCCGAGAGAAAAGACCTCCATCTGGAAAGAGATCTTTCTCCTTACTTCTCTTCTTTTTGAAGTGTATTTTGTTGATAGGCCTGATGGTAGCGCTGTGGCATTCTGGGCATAGTTGTGACGTAAGCGTGGGAGGAGGGAGGTTAATAAAACTTTTGTTATATCCTTCTACAGCCCATCTTACTTCTCCATGGATGCTGTAATCATCACTTCTGTGACAGGCTCTCAGGGAAAACAAGGAGCGAGCCATTTCACCTTCGCAGCTTTCGTCCTCCTTTCTTTTTTCCACAGAGTGGAAAGCATTTCCTGTTCACGTGACTCATCCCTGTGTTCAGAAACCTGGCGCTTGATTTCGACTGAAAATAAATATAGTCGTACCTATACTTGTGCTTTCGAGGTAGCCGGGATAGTTCAGTAGATATAGTGGCGGGCTAGACGGTAGGGGTTCGATTCTAGTCAGGGGAAAGAGATATATCCTCTCCATAACGTCCAGATCGGCCCTATTGTCCATCCAGCCTCTTATACGGTGGGCAGAGGCGTGATCTTGACCACACTTCTGAGTGCCGAGGTCAGGAATAGTGAAGCTTTGCCTCCACTCCCCCCCCCCCNGTCTTCATGGCGTGGCGTTTAATTGAGTAAGCACATGGACAACATTACCTTTTTACTTTACGTACTTTCTGTTGCAACGTGTGTGCGTGTTTGTACACCCCCACCGCTTGGTACTTCTCATAAAATGAACAGGCGGTGTTTAACAACTATTCAGAACGGCCGTACTAAGGAACCAAAGTTTTGGGGGACTTCATAGGCCGAATTCCGAAATTCTTAATCCTGGCTGAGGATAAGGACCATTGGCGGGATTCTTAAAATGCGGGGAATTTCTTGTCTGATTGTGCCCCCGTAACTTCTTAAGAATTACTCTGTTCCGTAGCGTAGTTGCTTGAGGCACTGTGCTACAAGCCGGAAGGTCGCGGGTTCGATTCCCGATGAGGTAATTAGATTTTTCAATTGATCTAATCCTTCCAGCCGCACTATGGCCCTGGAGTCGACTCAGGATGTAACAGAAATGAGTACCAGGAAAATTCCTGGGGGTAAAGTGCGGCCGTCGAGTAAGGCTGAGAACTTCACCGCCATCTGTGAGCCGATTGTCTAGAAAATGTGGTTACATCGATGTCTCACAACCGTATGGGTCTCCACGGCCTGTTACAGGGATAGCTTTGCGTTTGCCTCTTCCGTGGAGTTACACCGTGAATTTCATTGTTGTTTATGTTTGCTGGTCAATTCATATCCGATAGGCGTCAGGATTAAGAGTCTTCCCCATGTATATCTGAAGAAGTTGCTTCTTCATCCACCTTTTTGTTCCTTTTATGTATCTTCATTTACGGACATTGGCCCCAGATCTATTATGGCTTGTTTACGACTGGTCTAGCCATTTTGTCTCTATGACCTTGTACTTTTTACGTCGAAAATGTTTGAGAATGAGGTGGGCAGGGCATGTAGCACGAATTGGAGCGAAGAGAAGTGCATATAGGATATTGATGGGAAAGCCAGAAAGAAAGAGATCACTTGGAAGAACAAGGACAATATTAAAATGGATGGTAGGGAGATAGAATGGGATGGTATGGATTGGATTGTTCTCGCTCTGGATAGGGACCAGTGGATGGCTCTTGTGAACACGGTATTGAACCTTCGGGTTCAATAAAATGATGGGAAATTCTTGAATAGCTGCAGAATTGGCGGCTCCTGAAGAAGGACTCAGCTCCATGAGTGAGTAAGTAAGTACGTCGAAAATGTTATTGGTATTTGTGTCTGCGAAACCTGTCGTTGGGCCTTGGCACAAGGAGAAGGTGCCAGAGTATTTTATAAATTTCCGTCCTTTTGTCAGGAGCATGCGGACACAAAGAGTGTCTGTCTTTACTGATGCCGTGCGACGCTAAGCGAGCGAGGTCGCTTCCCACTGACCATCTCTGCGTCTCAGCGTCCGCTAATTCGATATTTCCGGCGAGTTGCCTGAGGGAGGTTGCCCACACGCTCCAGTAGTCACTGGCGACCGTTCTTCTTCGGATGGAAAGATTAAATGGCGCGCTGCGGCAGCTGGGAAACCAACCAGCACATTGTTTTCTTTCGTCTTCTTTGCTTTTACCTTCATTTCCTTTCTCCCATCTCTTTTTTATTTGTCTCTGTTTCTAATATGCATGATATTCTCTGTGGTCTAGTGTTCAGAGTTCCTGGCTACAGATCCTGAGGTCCTGGGTTCGATTCCCGGCACTACCAGATTTTCTGAGAAGTAGTGGGTCTGGAACTGGGTACACTCAGCCTCGTGAGGATAATTGAGGAGCTATTTCAAGGAAATAGCGGCTCCGGTCTAGGAAATCGAAATTAACTCTCATTAAATCTCATTAAAATCTGCAAATTTTATTATGAATTTTCCCATATGGTGAATATGTAATGTAATACTTTTTATTACTCATTACGTATGGAACTGTGCCCTTCTGGAGGAGCTGCCAATTCTGCAGCTACTCAAGAATTTCCCAGCCTTTTATGGAACCCGTAGGTTCATCACCGTGTTCGCAAGAGCCCTGCACTGGTCCCTATCCTGAGCCAGATCAGTGCAATCCATACCATCCCATCCTACCTCTCTAAGATCCATTTTAATATTGTCCACCCACCTACGTCTTGGCCTTCCCAGTGGTCTCTTTCCTTCTGGCTTTTCCACCAATATCATACACATTCCTCGTCTCCCCCTTTCATGCTACATGCCCTGCCCACCTCATCCTCCTTGACTTGATTATTCTAATTATACTTGGAGGAGAGTACAAGTTATGAAGCTCCTCATTATGCAGTTTTCTCCAACCTCCTGTCACTTCATCCCTCTTCGGCCCAAATATTCTCCTCAACACCCTGTTCTCAAACACCCTCAGTCTATGTTCCTCCCTTAATATCAGATACCAAGTTTCACACCCATACGGAAGCACAGGCAAAATTATAGTTTTTGTATATTCTAATTTTTATGTTTTTGGACAGCCGACGAGAAGACAAAAGGTTCTGGGCGGAATGGTAGCAAGGATAACATAATTGGGCACACTGATTTATGTAGTGCGATGGGAGTATCAAAATAGATATGTCAGTTAAATGAACATAAAGGCCAAGACTAACATAGAGCGCGTTTGAAAAATGCGTATACTCCGTTAAGTAGACTCCTATTCCTGTGAAGTATTCAACACCATCTCACTTAGGCCCAAACATTCTCCTCTGAATTTTGTTTGTAAACACACAGAATATAAGTATTTGCTACAGTTGATGAAGCGTTGGAAGTATACGCACGACATAGCGACAGAAGCAACGTGCCCAGTCATGGGTAGAACAGACTTGTCTGGCTGGCAGAAGGAAGAACAGGCGAGTAAACGTCCCGTGTTTCTCCTTTCACCCCCTGACCTATCGCTTCGCTGGCTGCTAGCGTGAGATGAAGGCTGGGTGGACGAAAGGACATCCATCCACTCATGTAAGCTTTGCTTGCTTCCCTGCCTACACCTTCAGGTCCTCCCACCTTTCCGTTTCATCACAAAAGTGGAAACAGCGAGATGAAAGAGTTGTTTGAACTCAAGCAAAACAACGTTTGGCCTAGTCGTTCCAGCGCACGAGTGTTCTCTCTGACTACAACAGCCTTTCCTCTGGTCATGTCCAGTTTTGTCGAAACTTTGTAGTTTAAATGCGCAAAAGCTCTGTGGTACGTCAGTAGGAAGAACGCAATGTACGAGTAAGCTTACTTCGTTAATTCTCCAAGCTTTTGTGTTCATCAGGAGAAAGTTGATTATGCTTTGATGACTGGTAACTTTGGGCAGCGTGGAGGAAACTTTTCAGGTGACACTTGGGTGGATGGTAGCCATTAAGCCGTATTTTGAAATCAGTTCACATGTAACTTGAACGGGTTTGAATCTTGAATTCACGCTCTGAGGCAAAATGCCAAGAAGAGTATTCGAACATAAGGACAATGTAGCAGAAGAACAAAGAATATTACGCAACAGAGAAATTCATAACCTGTACTCATTACCCAATGGTATATTATTAGGATATTAAGTCAAAATTAGAATATACAGAACTATAATTTTGTCTCTGGTACTGTATGGGTGTGAAACTTGGTCTCTGACATTAAGGGAGGAAGATTGAGGGCGTTTGAGAAGAGGAGAATATCTGGAGCGAAGAGGGATGAAGTGACAGGAGGTTGGAGAAAACTGCATAATGAGGAGCTTCATAACTTGTACTCTTCTCCAAGTATAATTAGAATGATCAAGTCAAGGAGGATGAGATGGGCAAGGCATGTAGCACGAATGGGGAGACGAGGAATGCATATAGGATATTAGTGGGAAAGCCAGAAGGAAAGAGACCACTGGGAAGACCAAGGCGTAGGTGGGTGGACAATATTAAAACGGATCTTAGAGAGATAAGATGGGATGGTATGGACTGGATTGATCTGGCTCAGGATAGGGACCAGTGGAGGGCTCTTGTGAACACGGTAATGAACCTTCGGGTTCCATAAAATGCTGGGAGATTCTTGAGTAACTGCACAATTGGCTGCTTTTGTACTTAGTGGATAAAGTGAAGGCATACTGGAGGTGTAGCATCCATCTCTTCATGCCCGTATTTCATCTCGCAAACCATGCAACAGGTTCTTATAACATTTGATATAGTCACGTGGTTAACACACCTGCTTTGTATATCTCAGCCTAGACCTTAGGCATCCTGGATGAGCGTTTCCGTGGCTTTTCTCAGTCTCTCTAGGTAAGTGACGAGAGTATCTTAAATCGGACAGCTTAGATTTCTTCTCCAATTTACGAGTATCAGTGGTATGACGTAATGACATGTGACCTGGCCCATTTCACACATCGATAAAACAATACATAAGATATTGGAAGTATGGTATGGCGCACAAACATTTGTCAGACAACTTTCATGAAGATGGTGTTGATTGTATGTCTGAAAAACGATTTCTAGAAAAAAAAAAGAGGAAACGGGTTCATGACAAAAAGTAGATCATGTTAAAATACGCAATTTTTATTTGAACAATTTTTTGTATATTGTTCAGTTAACAAGATCCAGGAGAAATCGGTGAGAAGAAGATTTCAGTGTGATCTTTTTATTGTTGATTATTGATTGTTGATTGATAAGTTTGTATCTGCGCAAAATGAATACCAGAAATTAATGTTCATGAATGGTCACTTACCTGAAAGCCTGCATGACTCTAAGTAGTATCTAATAAAATAACAAACTCCATGGTTTCAGTCCGCAAGTGAGCTATACCGACTGAGCGACCGTCTCTTGTCGGCGAAGTTAATGTCAACTTCTACGGATAGAGGGTGTCGCGTGGTCAGCGCAAGGGATCCCCAACGGCCGTTAATTTCGGTTTTCTAGACCGGAGCCGCTATTTACTTGAAATAACTCCTCAGTTATCCTCACGAGGCTGAGTGAACCCCATTCCAGACCCACTACTTCTCAGAAAATCTGGTGGCGCCGGGAATCGATCACCGGATCTCTGAATCTGTAGTCAGGAACTGTGACCACTAGACCACAGAGGCGGTAATATCTAATGTAACTGCAAAAAGCAGATTTGGAGAAGTTGTTTAAATCTTCACATTGACCCTCCGAGCAGATGGGCCCTGAAATTCTATTTGAGCAAACTTTATACACCACTTTTGGTTTATGGAGCAATTCTTCATTGAAAATAAACCGTTTATGTTCGTATTGGCCATGTTTTTTTTTTTTTCTTATTAAACTTAGACGTTCCGCTGTTTTATGAATAATTAACAGCATGGCTCAAGTAAAATTTAACATTGTAAAGGTAATTGCAAGCCCACTTTTCTCTGTGGTCCACTGAATCTATAAGTACATTTCAGTTTATGTGACTTCTGTATTCTAAAGATAGGTTTACAGAAGATGAAATCATGCAAATTGAACATAATTTCCCCATAAGAATCAGTGGAAATGTCAGAGATCTGCTTCAAAATGCATCAGAATATTGTTGCTGTTAGTTAATTTAATTATCTTATGCAATACATGTCTTTCTTATTTTTATAATATTTATTTCATGTCGGTATGAGTAAGTTTTGCTTATAATTGGTGTTTACTTCTGCAAAAGAATGCCAGACATTGCTAAGATTGCATAATGCCATTGAAATATGCCCAGAAAACCTGTGCCTCTGATCGGTTAGTCGGTTAAAGTGCTGGTGGCCTTCGCCAGAACAATCATTCCTGGCCTCAGTTTCCTCGAGATCCATGGCCAAGATTTTTATTCAAATTACTTGCTTTTTGTCCTGAAACACCTGTCTCTTGTTCACTTGCTTGCTCAGTGCACATGCACGTGCGCGCACACACACACACATACAAAGAAATGTATTAACAGAATGTATTTGGAACATTGTTCAATTGTATTTAGATGACAGAAGCAGTTTTTATTAATGATAAATAACAAAAATCTGCCCTTAACGATATCAAGGTAGATGGCTGGCTAAGTGGGGTCAGGTGATCAGGTGGATAAATAGTTAAGGGAGATGGTGAAAGATGAGGACGATGCTGGTGATTACGGTAGTTGAGGAGATCACATTGGTTGAAAAAAATTCAGCAGTATTGAGTTTTGCGTTTATGATCACTGAAGTTGATGGTAAAATATCATTAGGACGATATGTTAGTATCATTAGTAACTAGGACGATCTCCACATCCGCATGAGAATGTTCTCTTGACGTGATTTATGGAATGTGAATAAATGAAATGAAATAGAGGTATCTGGCAGATCTGTTGTTGTCTGTGACTTCAAAAAAATCATCCATCATTATTTGTTTCTCAGCCTCTGGCTTCTAAAGCAGCAGTTGATATGCAGAAGAGGTTGCTTGACTGGGCCATATTTCGTCTTCTCCCCTTGTATTCCTTCTCCAACATCCCCACAGTACTCAACTCACACTTCACCCCATCACATTGGATTTGCCACAAGCAGTTAACATTAAAGCAAGCATCAACAGAAATCGGACAAAATTAATTGATCACATTAAAATGAAATAAAAACTTTCAAGTTCTCATGTAATGCAGAATACCTATAATAACTGTAGCCTTTTTTTAACACAGCTGTGTTTTATTTATATGTGTTGTTTGCATACAGATTGTTTGCATGAATGGCATTCTGCAGTTGTGTTCACATATTTCACTACCACAACCTGCATCCTTTTTTTCTCAGGTGCCCCTTCACATTTGATGTGTTTTCACTGTTTCGTAAGGAATTATGTCTCCTCAGATGTGAATGCCTTTATATTGGCCTTCGAAGAAAAGTGTCTTCATCAGTGATAAATTCTTAAATATTTTCTTCCTTGTTATGACTTGTATGCAATTGAACCATAGAACTTTCACATTAATTCCTGCCAAATTCATTAGTGGAAAGAACACTGTCATTGTATCTCCAGATACAAACTACAGAATATGCATAGAACATTTTTTTCAACCATGTTAACTCCATACAGTAATCTGAACCACTGGTAGATGACTGTCCTAAGCTTTTAGGCCCTTCTGTTCATTTTCAGTTTCGTTAACATTTCTGTTGAAATCTACTAGACACATTCAAGGACAGCGTTTAGTCTGTTAGCGAATTATACTGACCGAGCGACCATCGCTTGTCGGCGAAGTTAGTGCCAATTTTAGCGGATAGAGGGTGTTGTGTGGTCATCACAACGGATCCACATGACTGTTAGTTAGTTAGTTAGTTAGTTATTGGAGAGGGTGGGTTTCCCCATGCACTTAGACCAGTATTCGTCCATTGTGCTTCCCTCTATGATATTCTATCAGTCTCTATACCCTGCTGATATTGGTGCATACCATCAGTCCCGCCGAGCAAGCGAGTTCGGCCTCCACTTGCTTGGTGGTGTCTATAATGCTTCCCCCATCTGTCAGAGGCGTTAGGAACTACTGTTGGGCGGGAAACGTCCTTGAATATGGCTCAGTAATCTCCTTTGGAGATATGAGGTTCTTTTACCTGCCGTAAAGCTACGACACGGGACACACGGCTTGAAGTCCCTCCCGGAAGACTTGTTCCCTGAATTTTTCCGCCCTTAAAAATTCGATGACCTCCGCCGGGTTTGAACCCACGTACCACGAGTCATGAGGTGGGAACGTTACCTCTAGAGTACGGACGCCGCTATCCACATGACCGTTAATTTCGGTTTTCTAAACCGGAAATTTAGTCCTTTATTTTATATTATTCAAGTTGATGTTATCAGTTGTTACAGTGTAAAAATAATTGTAATTACAGTGTGATAAATTCAATTAAGAAGCCACAATATATACTGTTGAATTACTTCATGTCCAGGTGCATGCCATACATCAAAATCCACTTCTTTTCCAATCATATTATCTGATGACAGCCCAGCTGCACTAATAACAGTGACATGAAAGACACTAAAGGAACACTGAAAGAGCAGTTGATGGTAGGCATGTGGTAGTGTTGCTACATTACATACAGTAGTAAAAATGAAGTATTATGTACACCAGCATTTGCTGAAGGGTTGAAGCACAGAGGTGTAAAGACTTCACCCTCTTAAAAGACTGCTTTGTGAATTCTAAACTGTAGTTTGTATGGAACATCAAAGCATTCCATTCTTGGGTTCCTGACTATCCTGTCAGATGTTTTTGCTGATTTTTCCGGTCTCTACATGCATACATCAGGTTGTACCTTAAAGTAGGTCACAATTGGCTATTTCTGAATCCTTATCATCTCACCATTTATAATTTTCTTCCTGTCTCATATACAGCTATTTAATCTTTTTAGTTGAAATGACATCAATAAATAGCCTAAGAACAATTAATCAAAGGATACACACACCAACTAGTTTTTCTGAATAATGTCCATGCTTTAAACTCTTTTTCCTGTTATTTTGTAGCATCAAAGTTATAAACATTAAAATAATAAACTGATATTGAAACCTTTATGATCTGGTTGTTTATTTATTCTTCCTTCCTGTTCCTTAACCTATTTATAATTTTATTACTATGTAATACAGATTTGCATTCTGTACAGTGAAAGGCAGACAATATCCATTCTCTAAGAATCTCGCAACTGGAATTGACAGTATCAGACTGATAAACGGTAATTTGGAGGAATGTATGAAATTGCATATTTCATAACATCTTCATGGTACATTTTAGGACTTCATGTCCTTCAGATCCCTTGTTAATATTATGGGTAATTTAATTTTATAACCTGGCAACGAAATGCAATGTAGCTTGTAGGTTAGGATGCTTAGATTGTTAGCATATAGACATATGGCTGAACTCTACTGAGGCCAGTATTTTCTTTAGTGCTTGCAATTGTAAATATGTTATGAACAATATATATGGATAAATACCGTCTTAAGTGCAACAAATTTTTATTGTAGTTTTTACTTCTCCGTGGCTCCGTGGTGAGCCGAAACATGTAAGGCAGGTGCTGACGAGGTGGAAAACTTAAAAAAGTGTCACATTTGACGGAAGGAACTTGATTGTTAATGTTATGAACAGTTACCGCCACTATGACAACCACCATTACTACTGGTACAGTTTTGTATCTTTTTGGGGAAGAACTTGTTTATGTAGAGAGTTAAACTTGTGAGTACAACTTGTTTGCACCGTCTCCTGGTTTTCAGTTATAAACTTAATGAACAGCAGCTATATAGCTGCATAGTTGTTTTTGGTCAGTATTCTGCAGAAGAAAATTTGCCTTGATATAAGTTGCGTGGTTTGTCAAAGATGTGCTACTACTATACATAATTTCAGGATCCTACAGTAGATGACCCAAGTGTCACACTCATGTCATTATGTGCTCAAGGGTTAAAAGTGATTAACAGAATTTCATTTAGTGATGGTTATTGAGCAGCTACAACAAAGGCAACTTGTTAGATATTTGTTTATATTTCATTTAATTTATTGATTGACTTTTTGGTTGTATGATTCAGAATGATGAATTAGACAACGGTTGTAGCCTCTTTTAAAAGTACTATTCCATTCACATGGAGTAACTGAGGAAAACCACGAAAACTTTAGCGCTAGGTACAAGAACTGTACCTGAGGTATCCCAAATATGAACCGGGAATGATAACCATAATGGGATATTTTTTTTTATTGTGGTAACTTACTTATGGAGCTGAGCCCTTCTTCAGGAGAAGTCAAATCTGCAGCTACTCAAGAATTTCCCAGCATTTTATGGAACCCGAAGGTTCATTACCGTGTTCACAATAACCCTTCACTGGTCCCTATCCTAAGCCAGATCAATCCAATCCATACCTTCCCATCCTATCTCTCTAAGATCCATTTTAATATTGTTCACCCACCTGCACCTTGGTCTTCCCAGTGGTCACTTTCCTTCTGGCTTTTCCACCAGTGTCCTATATGTATTCCTCTTCTTCCCCATTCATGCTGAATGCCCTGCCTACCTCATCCTCCTCTTAAGAAAATGGTATTGAAACCCATAACAGCATACAATAATGCAGTGTTGTAGTAACTGAAAGAATATTAGGTAAAATGGCAACACGTTTAGCTCAGTTTCTTATGCTTACTTGTTGCAGGACGAAATGAGCTGATAGCTAGGTACATCAAGCTGCGAACAGGGAAAACGAGAACTCGGAAACAAGTGAGCTCACACATTCAGGTGCTTGCCAGGAGGAAGTTGCGAGAGATACAGGCCAAACTCAAAGTGGTAAGTATAATTACGTAGTATATAACTGTGGGAGGCAAAGAGCCTTTGAAGTGGCATTTTGTTATTAAAGCACGAAAAACTGTCTGAAGTTCAGTATTCATTCAGGTCCTGCTTAGTTTGGGGACTATTGTGAGAGCCGAGAGTGCTAAATGTTTGTGTACTATATGGTGTATTTGTTCATATAGGCTATCATAAGAATATAAAATATCATGAGTAAGGTCTTTCCAGTGGACTGCAGCACAAAATCATAGTATGAAGATGGTTAGCGAATCCTTAAATGTGAACATGGAATAATTGAGAAACACAGTAACATATCAGAATTAGTGAATAAGTTAATAACAGATTAAATATGGAAATATTTCTCACCATTCAGGTAAAAATAGTGCAACAGGATGCTTCAATACAATATAAAAATACTTTATATTGTAGTCTCCTATCTAGAAACTAAAATTACTTTTATATGTGGGTATGGAAATTTGTTGTCTCACCTTAAGGGAAAGCATGGATTGAGACTGTTTGAGAAAAATTGCTGAGGAGAATACTTGGACCTAAGGGAGTGAATGTAACAGGAGGACAGAGAAAATTACATAAAATTGAGCATAATTTTTGTTCTTCACAGAATATTATTCAGATAAGCATCTCAAGAAGGATGGGTAGGACAGGTAGGATGCTTGGGGGAGATGAGAAGTTCATACAAAATTTTAGTCAAAAAGTCTGAAGGGAATATCTGTGTAAATATGTATACACACTTTACAATTCAACAATGAAAATGTGTAAATCAACACGTGAGGATGACCCTATAAGGGTCAAAACATGTAGTGGAACATAAATTAATAAATTATAGTCGCGTTGACGGACGGTGGCATTTGTGTTATTAATTATACTCATGCAACAGTATACAAACATTAAAAATGTAGCTACATCAAGTTACACTATGTTAATGTACCTTGTGTTCCAAGTTTCATGATATATTAATTATGTTATTTTTCATTCATTGATCCTTGGACATTTGGTATCCATCACATTGGCATGTGATTGTTCATTTAATTCTATTCCTTCATTTGCAAGGATTGTTGTGTTGAGATAGGAGATGATCATGAATTATGAGTGTGCAAGAACATGGAAGGAGCCAGTTATCATCTTTTTGAATGTGCTATCCTGGAATTTCTTGGTCGGAACTGAGCAGAACTACCAAAAACTCAGCCGTGATAACTGGTTCCCCACCAGAAACCTTACAGTTATATGAGGAGCATTGTATCTATGTATCAGCCTTGTATTACAAGTAATTATGGCTGGATCTTGTATCTTTGTTGATATATGTCAACCTCACAAGTTATATAGTGCCAAATGGCAGGATGAATGAATAGTAAAATGGAAAGACTGTGGAAAGAAGCAGTTGTGGAATGCTTGAAGCATATTCAGAGGATTTTCTTGAAGGGATTCAGGAAAATGATGTAGAATTGCTGGCAAAATAGTTGGTCTTTTGGCTGAGTTTGAACCCAGGACCTCCCATATATAAATTAAGAGTGATGATCACTATAACTTTGAAAAATGATTGTATCTTCAATCTCACCTTAGGTTTAGTTACTATGGTAAATTTTTTAGGGAAGTGATGTTTTTTGTATATTCATTCTCACTTTAGTTTTATTTACTATGGTAAATTCTTTAAGGAAGTGATGTTTTTCTGTGCTGGGTGGTGATAGTTGTGTTGATATGACGTAGTCTCCTACTCAGGACCATGCGGCAAAGGAGAAGGCCCTCCAAACCATGTCCAGTATGTCAAGTGCGCAGATAGTGTCGGCCACAGCGATCCACAACAAAGCTGCAGCTGCAGGGTTGGCCAGCCTTGGTTTGGCATCGCCTGTCTCTTATCCTGGTGCTGTGAGTATCCATAGGCAATTTTGTTTACCTATACATTCTTTGTATACTTTATTTTTAATTTCTTTGGGTTGCAGCGAGACTGAGTTAACTTGGTTAATCTGCCACCAACTGGTCTATTGCACCAGCCCTCAGATGATAGATGATGAGTGTGAAGCAGTCAGTGGAATGAGAATTGGCAGGGTAAACCAAAGTACTTGGAGAAAACCTGCCCCAGTGCCACTTTGTTCACCACAAACCCCACATGACCTGGCCTGGGTTAGAACCAGGGCCGCTGCAGTAGGAAGTCAGCGACTAACCAGCTTTCAGTTGATGTAATTTGCTTTCTTTGAAACGCTTGAATAGCAATATACCACAGTGACCTGGTTGGCTAGAGCTCTGGCCCTCTGTTGTGGAAGGTTTTGTATTCTAGACGAGATTAGTATGGTGCTGAATTTCTTTTGCTTTCAGCACAGATGAAATTTTACATATGTTGGGCCATCTGTTCACTATTATTGTATCACAGGGGGTAAAATTGAAATCTGCCTGTTGGGTGCTCCCATTCCAGCCAGGCAGGTATAGTTCAAGTAATGTAAGAGTTACAGTAACTCATTTGTACCTTGGATGTGTATGTGTTGTATGTTGGTTATTCTCAGGGTTAAGCAGCAGTTAACACACTGATTAATGGGATACCTGATACTTTAATGCCTGCACCACTTATTGTAACGTGCCATTTTTAAATAAATTCCTTGAACATCATGTAATAGCATATTCTTGGATTTTATGAGGAGATAGCTTTCAGATATATGATACCTGGCTATTCCCAGAGTAAAGAAGTGAATAAGTTACAGCACATAACTAGGATGCGTGGTAATTTAGTTTTAGTACTCCCTCTTCAACATGCTCGGTCCCACAAGAGTTCTCCTCTATTAAGGTAAAAAGGTAAAGTGTTGTTTGTGTGCTTAACTAATTAAGCACTGCGCCATGAAGGCAGATGTGGATGTATAGATGCACATTTTCTTGATGTCGGCACTAGTTGGAGGTGAGTGGTCAGCTTCACGCACCAGCCGCTTTGACCCCGGGGAAAGAGCCCCTGGTGTTTTCCTCTAATATTTATTTTAATATTATGTTCCCATGTTTGTCTCTCTGTCTCGGTCTTCAATGTAAGCACTTTCCTAGGTGATTCCTAATCAGTATATTCCTGCATCAGAACTATGTTGTCAGACCCTAACCTCAATGTAACCTTCTATGATTTGCTTGTCTTTTCAGTTGAAATTTATTATTCTGTTTTAGGGGAGTTCAATTGGTCTTAGCATCATCAGGAAAACTGTATTATTATTTTTTTATTGCTAGTGGGGTGGGACAAAATCCCTTGTACTGTGGCCACTTCTGGCCTGTTGTACCAATCAGGAAAACTGTAAAAGTTCTCTTTATATTCTTATGTGTACAATTGAATGCGGATGCTACTTTATTTTGTGGTAATGATGATGACTAAGACATAAAAATAATTTAGTGAATTATTTTGTTGGTAAAAGATTATCTGCAGACAAAAGGGAAAGTAACAGTTTGGACTAAGGCTTTAGTTTCAATTGCAGCTCCATACAATTTACTCATTGTGTAATTTGATTTTTTTCCCTCTGACAGTTCTGGCAGCCAGGATTGCAACCAGGGACCTCACAAGAGTAAGTACTATACCATGTGTCATATATAGAGAGTTGAAAAGAGTTGGAAACATGAGAGTGTGAATAGAGTGTATGTTTTGTCTATGATCACTGCATAATTTTCCAACACGATAGTCATTTTTGCAGTTACTACCATAGTCTGGTTAATGTGGTAGTGACTGAAAGAACTGTGGGCTAATATCTTTTTTATTTTAAGGTCTGAATTTGTTACTCATGTAGTGCAGTATATGATTCACCAAGTTTTCATGGTGATGCCTTTCATAAGAGAAAAAGATGCAGAAAGTACAAGGTGTGTCCCAAAAGTCATGAACTATATATCTATTTTTTAAATTTATTGATGATATCGGTACAAAGTGTTAATATTCTTCAAAGTATTGTCCATGAGCATCTATACATTTTTTCCACCGACTCTACCATGCCCGGTACGCCCCCTCAAAGGCCTCGACGGGAACCTCATTTAAAGCTGTTGTCATGGCTGCTTGGATAGCCTGAATGCTTTCAAAATGGCATCCTTTGAGTGCAGTCTTGATCCTCGGGAACAAAAAGAAGTCGGCCGGAGCTAGGTCGGGGCTGTAGGGTGGCTGCGGCAGCGTTGCCACGTGGTGCTTCGCCAGGAACTCACGGACGAGCAGAGACGTGTGGCTGGGCGCATTGTCATGATGCAGCTGCCAGTTAGCGGCGATGTCTTTTCGCATGTGGATGACCCTTTTCCTTAATCTTTCTAGAACATCCACATAGTAAGGAGCGTTGACAGTCTGTCCTTTGGGTAAAAACTCTTTGTGGACCACACCCTTGGCGTTGAAAAAAGACGAGCATTGTTTTCACTTTGGATTTGCTCATCTTTGCTTTCTTCGGTTTTGGTGAAGCCGAGGTGTGAGCAGACTCCCCGTAGGCTTGCTTAAGCAGTTCGTGAGTTTCGGCAGCTTTTTTGTTGAGCTTTGTGCAGAACTTGACCGCCCAATGCTGTTCAAAAGTATCCGCCATCGGGTGCCATGACGTGGTCACAAAACACAGGTGCACTAAATCAGTGATACTGACGCCTCCGATGCTCGAGCAGCCTGACCTTGGGCGCGCTGTGAAGCTAGAGGCCTCCCCCCTAACCAAACCGGTTCCAGCGTGCTGCGACCAGTCGGAGCACAGGAAAGAAATATATTTCATGACTTTTGGGACACACCTTGTACATTTTGAAATTCACTCATATATATACCCACACGAATGAGTTCCTGCACCATCACATATGTCAGGGCTTTCAAAGAATGGCAGATCATGGGTTCAGTTTGTGATGAGAGGAGGCAGACGAAGAGAAATATGGCAACTGAAGAAGAAATTCAAGACATTCGAGCACAGCTAGAGATCAGTTCTTGCAAATCATGAAGATGCTTGGTACAAAAAACATATTTCAGTGGAATCTATGTTTATAGTCACAAGACTAGTAAGAGTTATGCATGAGCTTGAATAAGCAGAGTATGCAGCAGGAATTTGCTTTTTGTAATTGGTTACTGCAAAATATGCATGATGGAGTTTTAGATCCTTTGCTACCAGTAACTGATTTTACCTTAGTGGTCATGTCATATACATAATTTGTATGTCCAGTTTTGTAATACCGATCATTGCAAAAAAATGTGAATTAATATGGGAAATAAAATATTTAATCATCTTCCTCTTGAATTGAAAAGCATTAAAAATTTTAATGTTTTTAAGAGGAAACTCAAAAATTATTTGCTGTGCAGCGCTTTCAGTTCTCTTCAAGAGTTTTTCAACTAATGTTGGATTGATGACTAACTTGTTGGTTGTCTTTTGGTTTGTAATTTTTGATATTATGTTTACATGTTTTATATTACTGACATTTTTCTTTTAGTCTTTTGTATCTTCTATTGTTATGTTCCTTATAGGTTGCTATGTTATAGTGATAAATCAATGTGTAAATTTTATGTGACTTTGACATGTGATGCAATTGCTATTATTTTTTGACATGTCCAATTGTATTCACTTCAGTTATGGACGAAAATAAAGTTGAAGTTGAAGTCATTGCGCAAAATAGGTGGGGGGTTGTACCATTCAGGATGCAACCCAAACAACAGCAGTATATGCAAGATTGCAAGTGACATTAATATAAAAGGCATATGAGTTATCTGTTAGTGTTACGGTTTATCTGCAGGAACTTTTGTAACAGTTCTACAGCAGTTGCTGAAAATCTACCACCACCTTCTTGAAGACATTGATTCATCAGTTTTAGTATGGTTTATGTGACATTGCAAAACGTTTGTGTGTCAGTGATGGTGGCAGTCTATTCAGTAGTGTTCCTCAGTTCCAAGTTTCATGGGTTATTCGAATAAACTTTTCCTTTGAGGAATCCCCACAGAAGGAGGTCAGGTGGTGTGAGGCCTGATGAAGGGAATGGCTGAAGGCCATGTCCGACAGTGGACTTACTGGAGAATCTTTCAGTAAAGCGTTTGTTGTGTTTGTAGTGTGGTTAGTTTCTTCACAATACTGAAACCAGAGATTTCTTCCAAATTCTTTCCAATGGAGAAATGAAGCTTCTGATAACATTCCACATCAGTTGTCTTCTCAGAACACATTTGTTTCATAGTTCACATTTGTGACACTCAGCACCACACACAGGTTTTCAATGAATGTAAAGGAGTTTTGTGCACTGTATGCGGTTTTTTCAGCACCCTACAGTCAACTGTTTAGGCTCTGGTCATGTAACCACTTGAGTAGATTTACACTTTATTAGAAAAATAAATCATCTAACATATGAACCTCTTCATGCGCACACTGTCAAAAACCTTGAAAATGTTGAATTGTTGCAGCTGGTGCACTTACCACAGTTTCATCTGTTTGGTCACTTGATGAGCACTTGTCAGAGATAATCTGGTTCGCTGTGACAGTCATCTCAAAGATTTCCATGGTGATGAGGCTAGTGTTACTTTAATATTACTAATCATACTACCTTTTAGAACTATCTATGTGAGATATGTTGCTTGTTTTAAACACTTCATGTGTCCCAGAATTTCATTACCAGTCAGTGGTTATCTTATGTGTCACTACCTTGTCAGGGTGCACATTGCTAAGTGTTTCACAAACAGGAGAAGTTGAGAAGGAACACATGTTCTGCTCATGACTGTACCATGCATATTCTGCCAGGCTTCTCTGCAGCTGGTGACTGGAGAAACCTGGCAACTAGTGTGACATTGATTTGAGAGAATCAATTACAAGTTCTCGGTTTTGGGTAAATTGCTGCTGGACTTTGCCAGCACAGTCTTTCCTGGTTCAGGGCCCCTCTAGACCCCAGACCATATTTTTCTTTCTTATGACTCTGAGCTGTGAGACTGTTGTCCCGTTTCATGTGAGAACAGCTTCTGATTTTGTAAGATTTGAGTTTTTCACGATGGTGTCTATGAAGAATGCCATCTTATGGGATGTGGCGCCATGCAGATATCGTGTTAACCGATGTTTTGGAGGAACGTATCGCCTCCATCTTCAGGGTAGGAGAAGAAAGAAAATCCAGTGTGAGCAGGTGCTGACAGATTAATGTCAAGTCGAATAAACCCAGCAGTATAAGAGCAGGAAGCTGGGTTTATTCGGCTCAACATTAGTCTGTAAGCACCTGCTCACACTGGTTCCTCGTTCACGGATTTTCTTCAGCTACTAATTTTATTTCTATCTATAGTACATTAGTATTGTTTTGGTTTTTCTTTGAATGGTACACTCTGTATACAAATATGGAGTGAAGAAAATCCTCTTTCCGTTTGATAAATTGGTGTGGTATGCTGTAACCATGCAGGAAGTCACTTGCTCAGTATTTTTTCAGCAAACTATGAATGCGGATTGATATGTGAGTGGTATATTGAAAGCCTTCTTCAACCATTTGACAGACTGTATGGGTATTTACAGCAAGATAATGCTACAGCATATACTGCTGACTAGTCCATGACCACTGTATATGGGATTTTTAGAACAGAATAATCAAAAAAGGATTTCCCCCTAGAGATGCTTGGTCATAGTTTATGCTGTTGTTGTTGTTGTTGCTGCTGCTGCTGTTGTTTCTGAGGGAACATGAAGGGAGAGGCATGAAATAATAACCCTCAGACAAAAAGATCTCAGAACGAAATAATACATGTAATTGCTTCATTTTCTAAGAATTCACTTCAGAATAGAATATCATAGATGTTAGCAGGAAGATGATCACTAATCATTGGTTCATATATATTTACAGTTATTTGAAGTGTTCCTAAATTACAAAGGTTAAATAATTCTGTCCAGTGTGACTGATGGTTTTTTCATTTTATTCTTTTATTCTTTACATGTTTTGGTCCTATAGACCATCTTCAGAAGGCTATCCATACAATTAGAAACCACTATTACAATATGTTTTTTGAATATTAAGGGGGGGGGGTAGTCCAACCGGGTCCACTTGGCATGGCGGCCAGTGATTGGCCTATTGTAGCCTGCCCTGGGTGATTATGATATTGGAGAATTTGGTGGAATGAAGATTGGCAGGGGAAACCAAAGTATTCAGAGGAAACCTGCCCCAGCGCCACTGTCCACCACAAATCCCACTTGACCAGACCCGGGATTGAACCCTGGTCGCCACGGTGGGAATCCAGTGACTAACTGCTTGAGCTATGGCATGGCCCTTTTTTGAATATTAATATGTACATAAAATGTCATCATAATGCAATGTATAAATCTAACGTTTTTAACAGCTACAGCGGCTTGTACCAACACATTAATTTATTACAGTTCATGTGTTTAAAATTGTTAATTTTTTTTTTTCAACCAAATTTGATCATGTCCCTTCTATTTCCTCTTCCCAAAGGAAGCCAAGTGTCCACCACCCTGCTATACTGTACAGATCAAACTGTTCCTAAATATTCAGTTATAACTGTGCCTTCATGTTGATTGCAGTGTAAAGCCATTTGCACAGCCAGGCTATGCAGGCAAACCAGCCACAGCAGTGTCATCTAGTGACATGAGTCTGCAGGCCCCGCCTCCTCCGCCATGGGAAGGTCGGGCTATTGCCACGCACAAGTTACGCCTTGTCGAATTCTCTGCTTTCATGGAACAGCAGAGGGATGCAGACACTGTATGTTTTTAAGTATTTCTTTATTCCCCTGTGTGTAAAATTACCAAGACATTTTATTCATGAGTGTATTGATTAGTACAAAACAGTTTGTAAGTGTTCTTTGCATATAGTGTATACAAAGGGGAGCTTGTGCTTATCCATGTTTCAGCTCCAGAACAGTGGTACATATGGCACTGAAATATATGGTCTACATTAAAAGGTTCTGGATAAATTTGCTTTTGATTTACAGTCTAATATAATTCTGCTTTATACAAAGTTCATATTTGTCTTTGTCACGTTCCTCTAAGAAGAGTCCATTGTGCAAAAAATAGGTAAAAATAAGAAGTATAGGTATGGATGAGATGCCCTCCAGTTTTGGAAGGAAGCTGTGAATATAGTGAATAAGCAGTCACGGACAGCCGACAAGGGGTGGCCCTCCAGTTTGGGGGGTTGGACGTGGGGCTTACAACTCCTCACCGTAAAAAAATCATTATGGTACGAAAATGAACACAAAGCCCCAGACCTGGACTGATTCCTTGGATAAATGACCTAAGCTAATGATCAAGTCAAGGAGGATGAGGTGGGCAGGTCATGTAGGACGGATGGGGGAGACGAATGCGTATAGGATATTGGTGGGAAAGCCAGAAGGAAAGAGACCACAAGGAAGACCAAGGCGTAGGTGGGTGGACAATATTAAAATGAATCTTAGAGAGATAGGATGGGATGGTATGGATTGGATAGATCTGGCTCAGGATAGGGACCAGTGGAGGGCTCTTGTGAACACGGTGATGAACCTTCGGATTTCATAAAATGCTGGGAAATTCTTGAGTAGCTGTAGAATTGGCGGCTCCTCCAGAAGGGCTCAGCTCCATGAGTAAGTAAGTAAGACGTATAGGTATCCCTGTAACAGGCTGTGAAAGCCCATAGGGTTGTGAGATGTTGAGGGTCCCACATTATCTAGACAATTGGCTCAAAGATGGCGGTAAGGTTGTCAGCCTTATGCGCAGGCCGTGCTTTACTCCCCAGGAAAATTATTTAATTAATTCCTGGTACTCATTTCTGTTACCAGAAATCGTCCAAACATGAAGGATTTAATATTTGAGGTGTTTTAAGTCTCAGAGAACAAAGGTGACAGTGTATGGGGCCTTGTGGTCTGGGGATATATAGCTGAAAGGTCTTGGGCTTGATACTAGCCAGACTCAGTATGAATTTTCCTATATACTTTCCCCTTCTTTCATCTCAAATAAAGCAAAAATTTTTGAGGATTCTCCGGGTCCCCATTGTCATCATCATCACAGTAATCCTGTCACCAAGAGCATAATTAAAATCATTGTGAGGGTTGTTATAGTTGTAATGTTCTAGATTTGTGTTCAGGAAGTATGCAGTTTGAATCTGGTTTATCACAAATCCTAACTGAGCCTCCCAAGTCTCATCAAGCCAAATTATATTTAAAATTTAATTTTGCATAGTGGGGGGTGTAGTCCAGCTGGGTCCACTTGGCATGTCGGCCACTCATTGGCCTATTGTACCTGCTCCGGGTGATTATGATGATGGAGAATTTGGTGGAATGAAGATTGGCAAGGGAAACAGAAGTACTCAGAGAAAACCTGCCCCAGCGCCACTCTGTCCACCACAAATCCCACTTGACCAGACCCGCTCTTGAACCCGGGCCGCTGCAGTGGGAAGCCAGCGACTAACCATTTGAGCAAGCAAAATGATATAGTAGTATACCAAAACAGGCTGTGACTCATTTCTTTTATTCTTGTCTCACACAATGCTGTACAACCACTGCAGTTCAAACAGCATCATTAAGTAACTTGAGAATAAATACATTACAGTGGATATTTCATATTAGATGGTGTCTAAGGCAGCAGTGTACTGTTCAAAATAAGTGTTCTTTTAATTTAAGTTCAAGAATATTTCAGTTTGTAATGATCTGAATTGATAAAATGTGTGCTCTTTTAGTTGTCTGTAAGTAATAATTTATTTTTCCTTTCATTTTCAGTATCATAAGCATCTCTTCGTACATATAGGAGGATCGGCTACATATGCGGATCCGCTTTTGGAGGTGAGTTTGTACTTATCTTGATGTTAATAAAGAAAAGGTCATGTTTTTGTAAATTAATATCGCATATCAGTGTTGGCTGAACTGCACCGTAAGGACATGCGCATTATCTAATTTTGCTTATTCTAGGAGGAAGGTATATTTAGCATTTGAGTGGATTCAGGGTATCTGCCATGCGTTGCTGTCTTCAGTCCTTTGGTGAATTAAGTTGTTATACATCCTAAAGTTTTCCAGAATAATAAATAGAAATAATGTGGATTGCCAGTATTTATAGCCATGGCAGCGTGAAGAAACTATTGGAAAGTAAAGTTTTGTGAAATTCTTAACAGCTGTTGAATGATGATATGAAATTATTGATTTTAATGATTTATGAGAAAAAACATTGTACCATACAGTCCAGGAGATAGTAAGAGAGAGTGTGAATCCAAGAATTAATTTTTAATTAATTATACATTACTTGGGAGTGATGATATATTTGTCACTGCTTGTTGTTTTCCTTTCTTTTATATACAGGCTGTAGATGTAAGGCAGATCTATGACAAATTCCCCGAGAAAAAGGGTGGGCTGAAGGAATTGTATGATAAGGGTCCACAGAATGCATTCTTCCTCGTCAAATTTTGGGCTGACCTCAATACTAACATACAAGATGAGGCAGGGGCCTTCTATGGTGTTACCAGTCAGTAAGTACAATTCAGGTTCAAGTTCAAGTTAATTTGATCTATGATTATTTTTGTTTCTGTACATTCCTTATCATCATCATCAGTGCTATTTATTTTTTCATGTTCTTCGGTTTTCACTGTGTTCATTTCTGTACTGTTATCTCCCTTACACCTTTCCCCTCTTGATGATACTTTGTATCACCCCTACACCTTTCCCCTCTTGATGATACTTTGTATCACCATCATCACAACAGCAGCCGTCAACACATCCCCTGTTGCCATGCTGTTCCCCCTCATTTCCATCATTAGTTTACTTGGCAGTATGGACTTTACAAAACAGAATCTCTCCATGATGGTAATTCTGTGTTTTGATGATGGCACTGTGTAGAGGTGGGCTGTATTGCCAGCATCCATGCTGTCCCACTTCAAGACAAGGTGATTACCCCATAATGTTTGCCAGTACTTGTAGTATACATCAGCCATTTGGGCAGCGAATGATAGGAATGGAACAAAAATATAAAACTCTGAGGGACTGATCTTTTTCTGAGGAAATGGTGTTCAGGAAGGCAGATGGAAAGATGTGTGTGCAGAAGTAAGGAAAATATTAGGAAGAAACTAATATATTTATGTAGATGTCATGGACACTGACACGGAGCCTGCAGGTTGTGAAAGGATGAGATATTTTCTCTGTTAGTATAAATATATGGGTGATGGTATTCCTTGCAGGGCTGATCTGGTAACATCCTTTCCTGTTTAAGTGTAAAAGTAGATTGATTCTGATGGATTTTTGAATCATTCTGTTGGTGTACTGAGGTTGTTTTGCTAATACCATTATGCTACTTAAAGGTTAGTTATGTTTGCAATTAGTACTGTCAGAAACATCCTTTACCTTTG
Organism: Cryptotermes secundus; assembly: GCF_002891405.2. Classification (NCBI taxonomy): domain Eukaryota; kingdom Metazoa; phylum Arthropoda; class Insecta; order Blattodea; family Kalotermitidae; genus Cryptotermes; species Cryptotermes secundus. The sequence goes on along the minus strand of NW_019725012.1, from coordinate 200,712 downwards.
TGTACTAATGTAGAAAGGGCACCAAATTCCTGGGCAGTATCTTAGTTCAAAGTGGCATTCAGTTACTAGTCAGTGTGGGTAGGCTTTATTGCTCAAAAATTGTGAACTGTGAATTTGAAAGGCTGTGAAAGTAATTGTTTATAGTCTATTTGAAAATATTACCCCAGTATATGCTTGGAGGGCCGGTCACAGTAGCCAGGCGGTCTAAGGCATGCACTGTCTTCGCTCGCTTGGAAACTGGGATCGTGGGTTCGAATCCTACTGAGGGCATGGACGTTTGTGTGAGTTTTTCTGTGTTTGTCTACAGGTAGAGGCCTTGCGACGAGCTGATCACTCGCCCAAGGAGTCCTACTGTATGTGTAAGATCTAGAAAAACCGAAGTGAACGGAGTTCATGGAGGTAGGCCTAGGCCCACTGGGGCTGTAGTGCCAAAGGAGGGAAAAAAAATGCTTGGAGGGATTAAGGAGAATCGCAGAACATCTGGGTCAGCTGTATAGCAGGCCAAGAATCTAACTCGGGATGTCCTGACGTGAAACAGGATTGATAACCATCCACCTGTGATGTTTTCACACAAGTGAAATGGAAAGATAAAATTAGTTTTCTGAGGAAGCATCATTGAATGATGGCAGAGAGTAGAAGTGGAGGTAAAGCTATGAGTGATCAGTTTTTTGCTCTGGCTACTTTACCCCTGATAAATGTACCTAGTGTCTCTAAGAGACTGAGTGAGCTGTAGAGGTCGCTGCAGGTAGTAGTAAAGACAAAAGATCTGCCCATGGGGATTGAACCTTGGGTCACCTTGTTCAAAGCCAGTTGCTTTACTTCATAGGCTTTTATGAGTCACTGTAAATTATATAATGTAGAATGAGCTCTTAGCTTGTCTTCCATTCACTTCCTTGGATTGATGTGTTTGTAAATTGATACTTATTTAAGTACAGTACTACAAAAGAAAACTGTAGTTTTAGTCCGCAAGTGAACTATACTGACCGAGCGACGGCCGCTTGTTGGTGAAGTTAGTGCCAACTTTTGCGGATAGAGTGTCGCGTGGTCAGTGCAACGAATCCCCATGGCTGTTCATTTCGGTTTTCTAGACCGGAGCAGCTGTTTCCTTGAAATAGTTCCTTAATTATCCTCGTGAGTCTGAGCGCACCCCGTACCAGACCCATTACTTCTAAAAAAAATCTGGTAGCTCTGGGAATCGAACCCGGACCTCTGGATCTGTAGCCAGAAACTCTGACTACTAGACCACAGAGGCAGTCAGTACAGTACTACTTGATGCTGTAAATTTGGATTATGGCTTTAAAGTATAATGTACTTTGTGTATGCTGTGCACATACTGAGCATAATGTGGAACACTCACTGTTTCACAAAGATTGAATGTAATAATTGGGTGCTGTGTTTGTTGTAGGTATGAGAGCAATGAAAACATGACCATCACATGCTCCACGAAAGTATGCTCATTTGGCAAACAAGTGGTAGAGAAGGTGGAAACAGAATACGCAAGGTTTGAGAATGGTCGATTTGTATACCGCATTCATCGTTCACCTATGTGCGAATACATGATCAACTTCATTCATAAACTGAAGCACCTTCCAGAAAAGTACATGATGAACAGTGTGCTTGAGAACTTCACCATCCTGCAGGTAACCATTATGTCATCCTGAACAGTCTGTCTTTGTTTTCTTCTGAAGAAAGTAATGTTTAAAGTACAGTTGTCTTTCAACTGTCGATGATAATGGAGTGGATAACCACCGCATATAATTGAAACCAGTGGACAAACTGTTACTTCATTCATAGTCTACCCATATGAAATAATTTGGTTTGTAAAATATTAAATAACACATTTATTTAAACTAATCATTTTAATCTCATTTTACTTGGGACATCTCAGATTTTTCTGCAGGTTTCACTGCAACTAAACTTAGTGCCAGATACGTATTGTCACGTGTTGGGTATGTCATGTGACAAATAACTTCACGTGGGTCTCGGATTTAGTGAATCTTTATTGGACACTCACACTTACACACCATACAATTATTATCGCTTGCAGTATCACGTGACTTCTGGCCCTATACTCAGTACTCAACTATCCTTGGCCATGGTTGGATCTCAACTATCTCTGGCGGCGGCTATTCCAAGACCGACTTCTTGCTGTCTATGTTCTATATCGTTTTGGGTCTAGGTTCCAACTAACTTGGCAAGTGCCTTCAACCCTTTTTATAACCTCAGCCGCTGCTATGCAATGAACCCTCGTTATAACCGTGGAGACTCATCTCCGGGGAGATTCGGCGTTCTCTACGCAACGGCCCACTGTTGGGATCACAATACCGCTATTGTTACTTCCTATGTAACGGTCTGTTCTAGCGTTTCCATGGAAGTAACTCTTTTGGATTCCAAGCATGTGACAGTATTATCATCATACAGACATAGAAAAAGATACCAATCAAGTCAAGTTTCTAGTTTATTGTTAGTACCACACATTTACATTTTTTTAGATGTCCTTCAGCGCTACACGGATATCATCCCTGCGAATGAAACCACTTTCCATATCAGCTGAATGGTACAGGAATGGCACTGGAAAGGGATAGGTTGGCTTGCCAAAGTGGTTGACATCTCTTGTATGGAAACTGGGTGTCATAGAACAGAAAGCCTGTAGGCATTATAAAGTTGCACAATAATCAACAAATTTTGAAAACCATAATTCTGATTCTGTCATGCTTCTGTTTATATTTCTCAGTTGGCAGGCATGGAAAATTGTGCTTGGCATAATAAGTATCTCCGTGGCTTTAGTCCACAAGCGAACTATACCGACCAAGCGACCGCTGCTTGTCAGCGAAGTTAGTGCTATTTTTTCTCTTTGCTATTGGGGTGGGACTAAGTCCCTTGTACTGCGGCCACTGCTGGCCTATTGTACCAGCCCCAGATGATAGGTGTGGGTGATTGTGGAGCAATTGGTGGAATGAAGATTGGCAGGGGAAACCGAAGTACTCAGAGAAAACCTGCCCCATCGCCACTTTGTCCACCACACATCCCACTTGACCAGAACCAGGACCGAACCCGGGCCGCGTGCATGGGAAGCCAGTGACTAACCGCTTGAGCTATGGTGGGGCCTTAGTTAGTGCTAACTTTAGTGGATAGAGGTGTTGCAACAGTAAAATAAAATATTACATTTTAGGAATTTAAGTGTGATTTTAATGTAAAGTAAAAAAACTAAAGCTATCCCTGTACCAGGCCGTTAAGGCCCACAGGGTTGTGAGACGTTGAGGGTCCCACATTATCTAGACAATCAGCTCAAAGATGGCTGTAAGGTTGTCAGCCTTACGTGCCAGCCGCACCTTACTCCCCTGGAAAATTATTTAATTAATTCCCGGTACTCATTTCTGTTAGAGGCTGAGTGAGCCCCAGGGCCATACTGCGGCTGGAAGGATTAGGTCAGTTGAAAAAATATCCAATGACCTCATTGGGACTTGAACCCACGACCTTCCGGCTTGTAGGATAGCCCCTCAACCAATGATATTTTAAAATAAGAGTTTATGTTGCGTTAGAGACAGAAACAAGTGGATGAGTGATTTGTTGGAATTCATGATCATCATCATCACCACCACCACCACCACTACTACTACCACCAGTAACAAATATCCCCAAAAATCAGCCACTCAGTAATTATGTGGACTCAGAAATACACTATTCTAACAAACTTCTTTTGATACATGTTGTGTGTATTCCAAGATCCTTAGAGGAAATGAATGCTTACAGGTGGTGACAAACCGAGAGACGCAGGAGACATTACTTTGCACAGCATATGTCTTTGAAGTGTCAACATCAGAACATGGTGCTCAACACCACATCTACCGGCTGGTAAAGGACTAGCCCATCTACCCAGATCCAGCCCCAACTCTTTCCAACAGTGCCTACATACGCACACACGTTTGGTCGTTGTGTGTTCATTTCCAGGACTCCCACTGCTATAACCTACTGAGGAGCAGACTCTGAACATCATCAAAGTACTTTCAGCTTTTAGGATTTTAGGGTGGGAACCCTGGTTTGTTACAAGACTATAGTATTATTACTTTTTGTTATTAACGACTCATTATCTTCCCCCTCACCGTGGTTTGGGCTGTCGATAAGGAGACTTCGTCAGCTAGGGATGCAAATTGACAAGAAGAGTATCACGTCATAAGTTAATATATGGTTTTTATTTTTATCATTTTGGTATGAATAAGAATACAAAAAAAAGTAATAAGAGAAATAAGTGTCATATCATTTACGTTTGTAATGAAGATGTGGTTGTTCATCATCCGGAATGTTAGTTATGAGCAACCTTGTTTTCATACTTTTGGTGTAATTTTACCCATGACTCATTTTGTATTACTTCAAGTTGTGTATACACATTTATGTGGTTTCATGGTATTTTAATGGTGCTCCTATTTCCGCCAGATCCCTCTGACTTGAAACGCTGGGGATGAACCATTGAACCAAATTGTGGTTTATTGTGGAAGTGAAATGGCGATTTGACATCCCTATGCATTAAGAGTTCCACATAATTGAGGAATTTATACAGGGTTATTCATAACCTAGTGTCAATACTTCAGAAAATTATTTCTGAAATCATTACCATTCAAATGTCTCATGAACATGGGTCTGAGCCTCAACAGTTACCAAGTTCTTGGTATCAGAATTTCAAGATTTGATTGTGTGTAAGTAAAAACTGTGTTATTGAATGAGTTCTTGCATTGAAGAATTAATTTGCAGTAAATGTCGATAGTGTCCATCTTCAACTTTGGATCTGGGGATCAAACTCCCCCAGTTCCTGTGTTGCCAAGAGGGTGGAAATGTAGCATGTTGAATTCTCATGATCTCAGTGGTCAAATGTGTGGACCTTCACAGCCAGGTCACTGTTATGGATGCTAATGGTTACGATGGTGCATCACTTATTGACTAAAATGTGAAGGCGCTGTATCATGCCGAGGCTGCATAGTGTAACTATGTTATCAAAGGAACAGCTGAAAGGTGAGGCAGTTCATTCTGCAAAAATATGGCATAAATGTCAGCTTTAAAATGGCCCTCAGCTGGTTGCCAGTAATGCCACACCTCATATAAACAGAAGTGATGTCAGAAATTATTTTCTCCTGTTCCTTGAGGATTCACATCTCATCAGAAACGAGAGTATAATTTACACTATCATAGGTAAACTGAGCTTCATTTGCGAATAACCTGTAGTGATGCAAGTGCGGGTGTTTATTAAACCAAGAACATGATTGCAGCCGCTGATCTGAGTGTTCAGGTTGCTCATGTGAGCAGTACATTGAAGTGTGTTTGAATTCTTCCAGTACTTACACTTCAAATGCGTCACACGGTTTGAATAATCCTATCTCCCTCAACTGCATTTCATCTTACGGGACGTTTTGGTTGCAGAGAAACACTCCTGCACAATGCATGAACACAAACTGATGTGAACTCTTCCTGTTCAAGGCTATTTATACAAGTGAAACCTGAATGTCAAAAACCTGCAATTCCATAGCTGTTTAGACTCAGATCCATGTTTGCAGGACATTTTTGACTGCGAATGACCTCACGAATGAACTTCTACATTATTGACATTACATCATAAATTACTCTGTATATGAAAAATTATTAGCAAATTAAATTCGAGGGTTAAAAACAGCACTTTTTTGATCTCTCTTTTAGTCAAACAATATTTTCAGGGTGAGATAAAGAGTGTAGTATTTTGCAGTTCGGCAGCTGAGAGCTTTTACTTAAAAAAAAATGAACCAAATGAATTATTAATGAAAACAAGTCTGATCGACGTATCAAGATGTGCTTGTTATTGAGATGCAGCATCACTATTATTATATATATAAATATGAGATATATATATATATATTTATCATATGTCTTCTGTGAAGATGTAAACCACTCTCTCACCACTTGTCGTGTCTGTCACCTCAGCCAGCCAGTCGCTCAGCTCAGCAAGCAGATTTGTGTCTGATTCGCTGTTGAGTCTCCTCGCCAACTACCAGCAGCATTTATTATTTGATTGGTTGTGTACATAGATTGAGACTATTATGATGGCTGGCATTGGTTTGTTAGTTTTATTTTATTGATAAAGCATTGTGCCAAGCGCAAGAGAAAAAAAAACATAAATCAAGAAAGGCTTGGTGATTGATATAAATAATTTTATTAAACATACATTTATGAAAAGTTGGCCATATCTTGAACTGCCATATCACAGTATAGATCAGTTCTTTGTACTTAAAGTAAAAGAATACACCAGAAATTTCTAAATAAAGGTGATGTAAAGTATTCAGAAATTATATCATGTGAGACAGATGAAAATTTATGTATTTTTTTTTTTAATCATTGCAGTCATGCACTTTGTTAAGTGCCTTTCTGTACTCTTCGCATTGACTGAGTCATATCTAATAATTGTGCTTTATATGCAGAAATTTATTTAAGGGACAGTCATTGGTCAAGATGTCATTCATTACGGGCAGCAGCAGAAGTCTTTACCTGGATCTGAACAGGGAAAGAGAGACACGTGCCATGTTTCATTCCACTATGCTGAGGGTGACATTATAGATGGGTTTTAAAAACAAACTTCTTTTGCATCTTTAATATTGAAGCATGTTTTCATACTTTTTTTAGTGAATGATATAGCAAGAGTTTTTTTTAAGTGTTTTGCTAGAGGACCATTCTTAACCAGTAACCCCATCTTTGTACTTGAAGACTCTTGACCAAACTTTGTCCTCAGTGGTGACACGAGGAAATATGTCTAATGGTAATCATCCCGTGTAGAGAGATTTTATGAAACAATATTTTCCATTACATTGTCATTGTGATAGACTATTTCTTATACTGCACCCAACAGTTTGTGTTTTTGTTACAGTATGTGTGAATGTAACATAGTCTTATTTTTAGTGTTTATAATAATTATTATTATTATGTGGCACAGAGCCAAGACTTCATGAGCCTTCTCGCTGTCAACAGTTTATTTTAGTTCTAGAAAGACTTAAGTGTTGTAAACACTTTCTTGTACAAAGCAGCTTCCTTTGTTTTTTAATTTTCCAAGTTGCCATATCTAAAGATATCAAGTTGCACCAAGAAGTGGAGAATGTAATTTTACAGTTAGCTACTTAGGTGAATGAGAGTTGATACATAAGTTTCTGGTTAAATTATGCTGGAATTTGAACTGTTCTTGGTGCAAAGTGAGATTTTGTTTAAATTTTATGTGACTAATGCTATCATTACTCTTTGCAAAGAGATTTCATGGGTTGGTTGGTCAGCATTGTTCTATATGCTCTTTTTGAAAACACGAATTTTGTACTCATGTTTAATAGCATGGTGTTTGTGCAAAAATGTGGAAGTGCTGTATGACTCTGCTTTCTCCCTACAAATTGGAATCAGTGATATTAATGTTTTAAATATTCCAGTTTGGTATGCATCATTACTCATAATTCAGAGCAACAGTTGACCACTGCTTTATGGAATTTCAGGCTACTTTTCATCAGTTCATTTCCCATTTTTTATATAGGTTGTGTTATGTCGTGATATAAGAAGTTGTTTTGTTGTACTATTTTACATCTGTTTGCTGCAGCTTTTTACTGTATTTGGTTTGGGTTTTTTTGTTTGACTCCTGTAGCTTTGTACTGTAGTTGGAAGCTATTTTTATTGGCACAGAACAAATATGTGCCACTCTCTAGTATCTACCTAGATGTGGCAGCAAAACTGGAAAAAGGAGAAAAAAAACAAAAACAAAAAAACAACAAAAAAGTGAGAGAAAGAAAGATGATGAGAAGGAAAATAAATTACGGACACTTTTGTACAGTTGTAATATTATATTTTGTTAGAGAAAAAAATCGTACCTCTCTCACTCTTACCTTATCCTTACACATCCTGAATGCAAACAGATTAGCCCAAAAGGAACATATTGTGAAGTGTTGCGCTATGGAGGACACCATCTCCCTCCCCAGTGGTGATGTAGCGGCATCGAGCGCTGTCACTGCTGTGGTTGCGGGCCGCATATGTTTACTATTGCCCAGTGTCTCAGAAGTAGGCTGTGGGAATGGGGTCAGGATGTGCCTGATGGTGGGCTTTGGCATTGTGCATGTTGAATTGATATTCTTTCTGTTGCTCCTACTACTACTACTACTACTACTACTACTACTACCACCACTACCACAACAACAACTACTGCTACTGCTGCTGCCACCACGGCCATCACCATTACTTCTACTAGGGAATTTGTTAATTGTCCATTGTCTGAGGTGATATAATGTGAAGATATTTAAGGAGTTGTCTCTGCTCTAGTCCTTGGATAATCAATTGTCATCATATGAACCAATTTTTTTTATTTACTGTATTAGTGGGAGCATACATTATTAGCATTTAAAGGGCTCCAGATTCAGTACCAACTGCCACAACTGATACAAGAAAGCTACTTAAAAATAGCTGTGGTTGTAAAAACAACCAATTACCAGATATATAGTGTGACATGTTGCGAAATCTGAGCCCCCCCCCCACACCAGCAGTGACGCGGTGGGTGAGTCAGCGCTCCACTCCCACCCCTCAGCGGTAACGTAACGCTCGCGGTAATAGGCGAGTAATCACCCCGCAATGCGCAACGCGCGGTGACGTCACGAGCGGAGCCGAAGAGAGCCGAGCGGAGCCGAAGATAGCCGAGCCCCGTAACCTGGCAACTACGCAATGCTAATCAACAGCGGTGACGTCACACNTGTTGGGTATTTCACGCGACAAATAGCTTCACGTGGGTCTCGGATTCAGCGAATCTTTATTGGGCTCTCACGCTTACACACCTTACAATTATTATCACTTATAGTATCACCTGACTTCTGGCCTACTACTCCAATGCGACGTCTCAACTATCCTTGGCTGTGGCTGGATCTCAACTGTCTCTTCCAGCGGCTCTATCTCTCTGTCTGTCCGAGGCCAGGCCCTTTATATAAGCCGCACGTGGACTCAATAGAGGACACCCCTCGCCAAGGTTCAATCTCATGTGATTGGCAATCCATTGCTTCAGGAACGCTCCTTATAGATTACACTGGTAACGTGTTTCGTCTCATCCGTTGTTACTCAGCGACAATTCATTGCTACAATTTGTCACTGTGGGAACTCTCCAATTTCCACGTATTCGTTACCATGGAAGTGCCTACTCCAAACATGTTACATTGCTCCCTTCTAAAGGTTGTTCGTCCCCGAACAGCCTAAAGGTTCTTCCTATTCTGTTTCGGAGGTGTTCATCTTCCGAGCGGTACTTCTGCCTCTCTGATGACGACCATCTCTTCTCGCCATGCTTTCATATTGGCCTGTGTGTTGGACTGCAGCACGTGACAATATTATATTTCTGAAACACACAACAGGATGCGACCAATGAAGACAATTACCTGATGCCCCAAAACAGAGCTAGCCTCTGGAATGATTTTTATATTAAATATATCTCAGGCAGTAGCCAATGTCCAGCTTAATTGCAGTATGATCAGTTTTGTCCATATAGCCATCCTAATTTATATTTTTAATCTGAAACATTTTGAAGACTTGATGCTGCTGCCTGTCCTCAGGAAAAAGACCTCTATTTGGGTCCAGTCAATACAGCTAGCCTCTGTCTCTTAGAGAACAGGGACAGAGCCCATTCTTTGACATGACTCAAACAGAAGTTTTAATGGCAGCTGGCTCTCATTATATAGCCTAGGCACGGACCGCACAGAGAACACCACTTCCAGCAGCTCTTCTGTTGTGGCCAATACCTAGCAATGGCTCTATATGCTACAATGTGTATCTGTGGTGCTCAGTTAATCAAAGGCAGGTACAACTGTATCTTTACCTTTATGAACATCCTTTGCTGAAGCAGAAGGAAGTTACTGCCTGTGGGAACAGACTTTAGTTAAGAGAAAACTAGGAATATGCGAAGGTAAAAGCAAGGCAGCCTTTCTTCAGTACTTACGTGCCACACAATGAAGGCATTTAGGGAGCTAGATGGTGGTAGGTGAACATGAGAAATCTTGGCCCCTTCACTCCTTAGGAAAGAGATACTAGTACCATATGATTGAGTAGGCCTTGTATCTAGCCTGGGGGTGGGGATAAAGATAGAATCCCTATCCATATTGGGAATTGAAACCTGATCATGCTGTTCATAGCCAGCCACATTATTTACTGGGCTGTTATGGCTCTTTAGGTGGAATCTGCAGTACATGAAAATTATTATACCTGCAATTGCTGTGATTTTAATGAACACATGAGCAGCTGACTCTGGCTAACTTGACCGTGAGAAAGACAAGTGAACAGGAGGTGAATGTGAATGTACATAGCACAAAATAAAGATGGTATTTTCAGTAACATGTTTCATTGAAGTTTATTTGGATTAGGTTACATCAATGCATTCATCTAGACATCACTATAGGCCTAAAAACTGCCTTTCCTTTTCTGGACAGGGTATGTTTAGAATGGGCTAAATTTGATGATAAATGGATTCAAAATCCTAATGAGGAAACCTGAACAGAATAGTCCACTAGGAAGACTTTGGCATAAACAGTACATTAAAACAAATTGTAAAAGAATTAAAATGTGAGAATGCCAGTATTATGCCTTTTCATCATCATCATCAGTAATCTGTTAGACAACAGGTCCACAGTCTCTTCCAAAACAATTCCTCCATGTAATGCGATCTAGAGCTTTCTCCTTCAAATGACGGTATCCTCTTCTGTCCCCAAGGTCATCCAGCATCTTACGTCTTCTTCCTCGTCTTCTTGTCACTTCTATCTGCCCCTCTATCTTTCCTTCAATAACTTCTTTAGAAGGCAGTTTCTGCGTAAAACATGACCAATCAAATTAGCCTTCCGTTTTCTTATTTTGTGTAGGATATTCCTCTGCCCACTGACTCTAATTAACACTTCTTCATTTCTCACATAATCGGTCCAACTGATCTTCTCCATCCTTCTCCAACGCCACATTTTGAAACTTTCCAGATGTTTCTGATCTACTGCCCTAAGTGTCCATGTTTCAGCCCCATACAAAGCTATGCTCCAAATGTAGCATTTCACTAGTTTCTTCCTCAAATTTAAGTCCAATTTGCTGGTAAAAAGATTCTTCTTCTTGCTAAATGCAACTTTTGCCATGGCAATCCTGCATTTAATTTCACTAGTACACCTTCCATCATCTGTTAACAAGCTACCCAAATATTTAAAACATTTCACATTCTCCAGTTCTTTGTGGTCTATCTTTATTGTGACTGGGGTTGGTTGTCTCGAAATTTTCATTATTTTCGTTTTTTCCACATTTCCATGCCATAGCACCTTCCAATTTCAATTAGTCTATCAATCATGTCCTGTAGCACAGTTTCTTCCTTAGCCATTAACCCAAGGTCATCTGCATATTTCACAGTTTGAATAATTTGCCATCCTAATTTGAAGTCTCCGAGCCCATCCAGAGCTTCCTTGGTAAGGCATTCGCTGTACAAGTTGAACAGAATTGGTGATAAACAGCATCCTTGTCAAACTCCTTCCAATCTGCACACTTCCAGTCTCCCCTCTGTCCAGTCGCACTCTAACTTTCTGATCCATGTACAATTTGCTCATCAATCTTCTTTCACGCCAATCGATACCTGTTTGCTTTAGGATCTGCATTAATTTGGTCCAGTTTACATGGTCAAGTGCCTTGTGCCAGTCTATGAAGCAAACACACAGTTCTTCATCTATCTCCAAAGTTCGTTCTGCTATAATTCTCATCATCCCAATTGCATCCCTGGTTTCTTTTCCTCTTTAGGTGCCATAAATGGTAGGCAATTTCTTTGGCAAATTGGCTGAACAGTTCTGCTCCATAGTCACTTTAATTTGGTCAGATTTACTTCGAGGAACATATATACAGCTCAGCAGTGCTGCGGTAAATAAGAAGGGCATATGAAAGTTGCACATCTGCTGGTGCATTGTTAATTTTGACCCTCAGATCTAAAGCCTCTTAGTACTGGCAAGCATTCATCCAGAATTCTATGCTTTTGATTTGGCAATATAGTGAAGCTGAGCTTGTGATACTATTGAACACAAATCTTTTACATTTTTGGAGCTGTCTGGAAATATATATTCTAATGTTATTATAGTTATGGGTATGAAACTTGGTCTCTGACATTAAGGGGGCAACATAGACTGAGGGTGTTTGAGAACAGGGTGCTGAGGAGAATATTTAGATCGAAGAGGGATAAAGTGATTGGAGGTTGGAGAAAACTGCATAAAGAGGAGCTTCATAACTTGTACTCTTTACCAAGTATAATTAGAATGATGAATTCAAGGAGGATGAGATGGGCAGGGCATGTAGCACGAATGGGGGCGAAGAGGAATGCATGTAGGAAATTGGTGGGAAAGACAAAAGGAAAGAGACCACTAGGAAGGCCAAGACGTAGATGGGTGGCAACATTAAAATAGATCTTGGAGAAACAAGAAGGGGTGGTACTGACTGGATCGATCTGGCTGAGGATAGGGACCAGTGGAGAGCTCTTGTGGACCTTCGAGTTCCATGAAATGTTGTGAAGTTCTTGAGTAGCTTCGCAGTTGGCGGCATACCCAGAAGGGCTCAGCTCAATGAATGAGTTGAATTGGTGAGTGCCACAGTGGCCACAGTAGTATATGTAGTTCTGTGATACGTAGATAATATCCTGTCACGAATGTAATTTGTTACTGTTGGCAGCGCAGTTAGTTATGTTGGCTATATATCAGGGGAAGTGATGTTATCTCCGGAAGCCCGGAACGTAGAGGGCGGGAGAGAAGGTCGAGGCCGGTTGGAATATTCTAGAAGATGTCGTTGTTAAGACGCTTCTAGATTAAACGTATTGTGCTAAAAAAAAAAAGTAAGCGAGCGTGGAAGTTCGTTCCAGTGATTGCGAGCAGTGTGAGAGAGGATTTTAGTATTGCAGTAGTGGTAAATAATTTGGTGCTGGTAAGTTCGAAGTGAAAAATTGAAAAATGTTTTTGCTCGTTATTGGGCACAACCAAGCTTCTCTCTGGTATTCGTTTTTAGTGTGAAGCATGTGAACGCAAATAGAAGGGTTAATTTATAACATGTTTGGACGGTGCCTTTCTTATTACTGTATATGGCCGAATATAAGGTGACCTCCGTCCCGCAAGTTTTCCAATGAGAAAATCGAAAATAGAAGTTTTGACGAAATTGGGTTATTTGGTTTTAAGGGTTGTAAGAGAAAAGAAGTAAAAACTGTACCATTAAGGAGTAATAAATTCAAAACTTAATGCCAGTAATATAATTGTGGTTAATTTCACAAATATTAGAATGCCCTATTAGTACTCATTACATTTATTTTTAAGAACCAGAAACTACGGCGACCCCCTCCCTTCTAAGAAGCAGTATTTGAAGAAAAAAATCTCTTCTTATATTCGGGCGAATGCGGAAAAGTACGTAACTGATATGCAGGATTGAAATTGCTTCTAATATTTTATTATAATGCAAGGCGAGTAACGAAATATAACCCTTCCATACAACTTCAAGATTGTATTGTTTGATACGGAGCTTGACACAGAAGGCTATTGGTATTATCCTTGTGAATACCGTTGGAGATCCTTTATGATCCTTTATGCATGTTTATGCTGTAAAACATCTTTGGNTTCTAACATAAGACATGTGAAATTAAAATTTGAACAGTCATTACACGCTGATATGTTAGGTTTTTGGACTTTATCCATCGTCCTGGTTTTTAAGATAACAAATAAAAACACGACGTTTCGGAAACTGGATCTGTTTCTGTCCTCAGGTGAAGGAAAACACCTATTCAGTTGGGTCCGTTAGAAAGAGCTAGCCTCAATCACTGGACCTGGTCCGAAACGTCGTGTTTTTATTTGTTATCTTAAAAACCAGGACGATGGATAAAGTCCAAAAACCTAACATATCAGCGTGTAATGACTGTTCAAATTTTAATTTCACATGTCTTATGTTAGAATAGATTTAAATGTAAATGTTGGCCGAGAAAATAGTAATTTTATTTGTGTGAAAAATTTCCATTGCTTGGATTTTGAGGCTGGTTATACAAGTTCCTTTTGGAGGGTTCATTTAATAAAAATGTAAAATAAAGACATAATTATATATTCGTGTTTACACATGGTGTTACAGATTTCAAATTACATATATGGTTAAGTATTTGTATATATGTGCCTGTATTTTGTATATGGAAAGTAAGCTATTTATGTATATTCGTGTACGATTATATGGACAATGAAGTAAGTGCAACATGTATGTATCTAATACAGTTGTTTTGTATATTAGTTTAATAATATTTTTTGTGGTGCAATGTAAATTATATATTTCTAAACTTGTAACATAGGTGATAAATTATTGTATAGTTAGGTATGTAGTGAATTTCATTGTATTTTTTTTTGGATATATGTTCTGTAATTGTGAGATATATTTGTAGGTTTTTTCTGCATGTGATATGATGTACTGCAAGTTGTTCCATATCCTCCTTTTAAGATCTGTTGAATGCCTCCATATCTGTATCTGCCTATATGTTTATCTACCTAGCTGTGTGTCCACTTGCTTGTCTGTGACCGGCAAGTATTTTAGTGATAACAGACACTGAAATATTGGAACTCAGTGTCACTATCCCCTTAATCTATATTTTCAAAATGAAAGAATCCAACTGAATGCAGACACATTTGTTAATGCATAAACAAACATCACTAATCAGAAAAAGTGAAGGCAGATAACAAAATTTCGTGGAATCCCTTTCATTCAGTTACGCCAGTCACTTGCACGAGTTACTCCAAACCTTGATCCCCATAACACAGAGATCATAAAGCCATAAATACCATGTTGATGTCTTAAGAGAAAAGGAAGACTGCTAATATAATTTTCAACTTTTGCTAGTTTCCTCAAAGTATACAGATGACAAGAAAACCAAAAGACAATGGTGAAAGACTACTTGTGATGCCATGGGATTTATCACCATGCTGGAGGAGGACTTAACAATTTCTGAAGGCAAATGAAACGTATCATCATAAACAAACTCCGTAGCTTGAGTCCACAAGCAAACTATACTGACCGAGCGAACAAGGGGTTGGAGTTTGAGTCCTGGTAGGGTCAGAATTTTCTTTTCTCTATATAATCCAGACTGGCTTTGGAGTCCACCCAGCCTCTGATCCAATGGGTACCAGGCTCTCTTTCCCTGGGGGTAAAGCGATGGGCGTGAACTGACCACTCACCTCCATCTAGTGCCGAGGTCAAGAAAGTGTGGATCTGTACATCGACTCCCACATGCGCCTTTCTGCTAGGATAAGGTAAATTTGTCCCTGTGCTTAACTACAGGGACAAATTTACCTTATCCTAGCAGAACTAATCTTTGTTACCTAATTATTATTCTCATGTTTCAATTTTAGGAATGGCAGCAGAGAATACTGAAACTGCAGAGGTGGTACAAAGCCCTGGACCCAGTGCAGTTGACATCTCACCTGATAAAGATGGTGGCATACTGAAAGAAATAATAAAGGAAGGCACTGGCTTTGAAACTCCAGTCCAGGGAAGCAGAGTGTTTGTGCATTATGTTGGAACTCTGACAGATGGAACAAAATTTGATTCTAGTAGAGACAGAGGAAAACCATTTGACTTTAACCTGGGTAAAGGTAAGGAACCGTGTGAGGAGATTCAAATTACTAACCCACTGAATACCACTTATATGCTCTGCTGTTATGGTAGCCTCTTCATTAAAATACCATACTAAATTCATTCATGTATTATGGTTTGAAGGGTACTATAATAATTATCTGCTGGCATTTCTGCTATTCTTTTGTGCCCTCCCATAAACATTGTGTTCGCTATTTCCTGACTGTTTTGTATATCTTTCCTGTCTTAGTTTCTCTACCCAGTCCTTGATCTTCCAAATGGTAATTTATTTGACACCATTACTTTTTATGTTCTCAGTAGAACTGTGTTCTCATCCATAAGTTAATACATTCCCATACCATTACCCTTATTGTTCCACAGATTATTCTTGTAGACTTTTTACCTCCATAGCTTCTTACTTTCTCCCTTTTTTGTTTCATAATACTTCCTAGAAACTTCATCTATACTGCTACTGCTTGCAAACTTTATATCTTTTAGTCTATATTTTTTGTTCCATATGTCATAATTCAGAAAGTTCCGTTATTTGAGTGCTTTCCAACTATAAATGTTATTCCGTAACACTGACACTCCCAAGTAAACTTATTTTGCCTGTTATTGTAGTAAAGTATGGAACAGTTTTATGGGGTAATTCATCTAAAAGCAAAAAGATATAAAAGAAAACTGTTAGAATTTTTGTGGATTAGAGATTTTGCATGTTCCACTTGAATACATATTTTCATTAATGAACCATGTTGCAGATAACCAAGAACATACTGAGACTAATTCAGCCTTACAAAAGGGTTAACACAAGAAATGAGCATTACCATCATAGATGAGTTGTCAACCTCAAATGTTTTTAGGAAAATGCATACTATGCTGGCCTGAAAATCTTCAGCAATCTAGCATCTGGACTCAAAAGTTCTATGAATGAAAATCCTCATTGTAATTCAGTTTCAGTCTCACAATATATTGTAACGTGGATGGTGCAACAGGAAGTAGGGCTCACGTGAACTCCGTGTTTCCGTGAGTGATGTCATGTACCCGCACTCCTCCCATCATTACACAACGCTCGGTAAACACCCCTCCCCTCTAGGTTGTGACGTCACGCAACAGGCGAGTCAGTGCAGTGACTATTGCTAGGCAATGTGTAGGTAGAAACACCTGACAACAATACCTGATATATATTGCTGAGCACCAATGTGTTCTCTATATTGTCTGTGCCGAGCCTAAGTAAGGAGCAGTGAACACTATTTACTGAGTATTGAGCCAGTTATTAGAGAGAGAGTTACTAGTATCCAGTATGAATTGAAGTCCAGTTGCTGAGTCGAGATGTATCAAGTGAATGGAAGTGACTCCAGGAGGAGAAGTAATTGTGATACTGCCGATGGCAGGAGTTGAGAAATTGTGAATTGTGTAACTGTAAGAGCAAGTGGAATAAATTTGCTTGACCCAAGATGGCGTGAAGTTATTTGTCACGTTACATACCCAACACGTGGCAATATGTATAATTTTAGGGTAACTATAGTTTCGGCAGTTAGATGTTTTTCAGCCACTATGTTTGGCCATCATGGGGTGCTAATTGTAAGTAGCACTAAAGTGATATACTTAAATACGCACTTAGTCTACTCTGTTGATGAGTTCCTGTTGTTTAAAAATTGCTCTTTATCTACTCAAAAGTGTTTATAAAAACCACAAGTGGAGAGTATTGATGTATACCTCATATAAACCTTCTTCAGATCTATTTTTATTTTTTATATGAAAGCCTCATTTGTACTGTACATATGTTTTTCATTTTTATGGCTTATTCTACATCCTACTGCTATTTTGACTTATTTTTGGATGCACTGAATGTAATATATTGTCACGTATTGTGTATGTCA
Source organism: Cryptotermes secundus (assembly GCF_002891405.2). Taxonomy (NCBI): domain Eukaryota; kingdom Metazoa; phylum Arthropoda; class Insecta; order Blattodea; family Kalotermitidae; genus Cryptotermes; species Cryptotermes secundus. Next base: position 183,229 of record NW_019725012.1, on the reverse strand, counting down.
CGTGACAAATAACTTCAAGTGGGTCTCGGATTTAGTGACTCTTATTGGACACTCACACTTATACACCATACAATTATTATTGCTTGTGGTATCACGTGACTTCTGCGACGTCTCGACTAGGTTCAAACTGTGTTGTCGCAGTTGTTCAAACTGTCGCTCTCGGCTTATGTAGATGTTCTGCGGACCGGACACGAGACACCATTCGCCAAGGTTTGATCTCACGTGTTCAGCAATCCATTGCTTCGGGAACGCTCTTTATACACTGGTAACATGTTTCGTCCCATCCGTTGTTACTCAACGGCCTTCTGTTGTTCATCTCTGGGGGAACACGTTCATTGTTTCGGCATTGTCTACGCAAGGGCTCAGTGTTATTGTGTTACCATGGAAGTATCTACTCCAAACATGTTACATTATGTATGTATTATTTTTTTAAGGAAGTGTTATCAAAGCATGGGACATTGGTGTTGCAACTATGAGAAAGGGGGAAGTTGCAGTCTTGACGTGCAAGCCTGAGTATGCATATGGGAAGGCAGGAAGCCCACCTACGATTCCACCAGATGCCACTCTCATATTTGAGGTTTGTTTCTGGTTGTTTAACAGATCTCGTTCATTTATGCATATATTCTGCATTGTGTGTGAAAAAAAAGTGTGAGTCACAGTGGTCGCACAGTCTAAGGCATGAACTGTCTTTGCTTGCTCAAACGCTGGGGTTGTGCATTTGAATCACACTCAAGGGATGTTGTGTGTGTAGGTAGTGGCCTTGCAGCGGGCTGATCCCCCGTCCAAGGAGTCCTACCTACCGCGCATTTAATCAAGAAACTGAGAAAGTTGCCAAGGCCCAACAAAGGGCTGTAGTGCCATACTACTACTACTACTACTACTACTACTACTACTACTACTACTTACTACTACTACTACTACTACTTACTACTACTACTACTACTACTAAAATAATAATAATAATGTAAATAGTTTTAAAAAAAGAACAAGTGTTAGGGTAATTTTTGTGAATAATGAATTTGGAAAGGACATGGACTAAAATGGCCATTTGTTACATATTTTAAGGTACAGTCAAACCCCAGCATACAAACATAATGTGTTCTTTGAAATGTGCTTGTAAGTTGAATGTTTGTAAGTTTATTTTTTTCACAAGACATGTCATTAAATTGTTAATGTTAATTTATCAAAATGTTCATAAACAATGTTCTGTGCTTGCTAACTGAATTGGGAGTTGCAACAAATTGTTTGTTCAATGAAAGTTTGTTTTGATTGATTGATTGATTTATTTCGTCACTGTAGATCATTGTACATGATATATGACAAGTCAGGTTAATTCTGAATATTAACAATATTAAGGAGAGGTTCGCCTGTGCTATCCCAGCATTTGCCTGGAGTAACTAGGGAAACTCATGAAGAAACTCAGGGGTAGCTAGTCTTCAAATCCTGCAGCCAACACTTCAAAAGTATGAGATGAGTGTGCTAAGCATTTGACAATGATGTTTGGTATATGGGTGTCGTAGTGGTGGGTTGTATATGGTGCTTGTGTGTGTCCAGGGTGTAATGTCATACGAGGGAGGTAAAAACATATAAATTCTTTATAGATTGAAGTAATTGAGTGGACAGGAGAAGATTTGAGTCAGAAGAAAGATGGTGGCATAATCAGGTACCAGATAACTAAGGGAGATGGTTACTCCACGCCTAATGAAGGTGCAGTAGTGGAAGGTATGTCACACACAGATAAGGAATCCTTTTATTACCTGTGGTCATTTTTTGGACATGTCTGACATAATTAATGGTAATGTTGACAGTTAGTTATTGGAGAGGGTGGGTTTCCCCGTGCACTGAGACCTGTATTGGTCCATTGTGCTTCCCTCTATGATATCTACCAGTCTCTATATCCTACCGGTACTGGTGCTTACCATCAGTCCTGCCCAGCCAGCAAGACTGGCTCTACTTGGCTGAGAGGTATTTATAATGCTTCCCCCATCTACTGGAGGTATTAGTGACTGATGTTGGGCGGGAAACATTCGTTAATTTGGCTCAGTGACCTCCTTTGGAGATATGAGGTTCTTTTACGTGCCGTAAAGCTACGACACGGGACCCAATGTTGACACTTACTGGGAAGCATATGCAAGAGCTGGAATAAATAATCAATATATATGTAACAATATCTTCAGTGATACATAGTATAAGAACTTCATAACTTACTATAACATCAATAATAAGAGTTCGTTTTAAGTTAAATATGTTACTAATAAAATATTTTGTGATTTTTTAAATTGTATCTTAAATGAGTTTCCCTGTTTTTTTTTGTAAGAACTACAGTAGCATTTGTAATGGTGTAACTTGTGCTCTTGATAATCAACCTTCATTTGAAAGACTCTTAACAGAGGAATGTTGGAAAGACGGCAAATATACCAACCAAGTGTACCAGTATTATACTTGAATCTGAACTATTACACAGTTCTTAAAAATGCATGAAGATTGGGGGGGAGGGAAAAAAGAATCACCCGCATAAAAGCATAACATAACCCCGTAGTTGGGCATGGAAGTTTTAAAAATGCAGGTCTTTGCCAGCTTGTTATCGCTACTTTATAAGTACAGAAATTCATTTCCATGTAAAATATTTTTCATTTATTGACACTCGATAGCATGCATTTAGAATGTTTACATAAGAATGAAGAGAATTGAGGTTTTGAAAACATGTCTTTTTTGGCCTCCATATCTCTCTGTAACTTGTGACATTGATTTGCAGTAAGACTTGTCGGGAAACATGGAAACCGAGTTTTTGAAGAACGAGAGCTAAGCTTTCCATTGGGAGAAGGCTCAGAATTTGGAATCTGTGAAGGTCTTGAAAGAGCTATCGAAAAATTTAAGAAAGGGGAGAAATCTCGGATTGAACTGAAATCGAAATACGCTTTTAAAGCCGAAGGAAAAGCAGAGCTTGCCATTCCACCAAATGCTGATATTGAGTATGAAGTAGAATTAAAGAACTTTGAGAAGGTAAGTGTGTAACTTATATATGTTTCCATGCCAGTCTTATTATTTGACTTTGGACCAAGACCACATTATCAGAGTAAGGGGAGGAGGGTTTTATGACTTCTCATGGAGCTGAGCCCTTCTTGAGGAGCTGCCAATTCTGCAGCTATTCCAAGAATTTCCCAGCATTTTATGGAACCCGAAGGTTCATTACCGTGTTCACAAGAGCCCTCCACTGGTCCCTATTCTGAGCCACATCAATCCACTTATATCATCCCATCCTGTTTCTCTAAGATCCATTTTAATATTGTCCACCCACCTACGCCTTGGTATTCCCAGTGGTCTCTTTCCTTCTGGCTTTCCCACCAATATCCTATATGCATTCCTCTTCTCACCCAGTCGTGCTACATGCCCTGCCCATCTCATCCTCCTTGACTCGATCATTCTAATTATACTTGGAGAAGAGTACAAGTTATGAAGCTCCTCATTATGCAGTTTTCTCCAACCTCCTGTCACTTCATCTCTCTTCGGTCCAAATATTCTCCTCAACACCTTCAGTTGTTTTATGACATAAGACTCTTAAAGATTTAATTAATTGTAATCATCATAGTGCATTGTATTTAGTTAATTATAATGATTAAAATTCAAAGCAATTAATGTAACCATAATGGTAAATATGCAGGAGATTGATTCCAGGGCCTGTAAATAGCATTTTGATATTTTGCAATGAAATCGTTTTCCTGAAGACTGTAATGAAGTTCAGTATATTTCTGAAGGTATGTTAAGAATTTCAATTTAATGGCATGGTATAAGAGCATTCTTGAGACCAGTGTCAGCAATTCTGCACCTAGTTTTTCAAATACATCTCTTCATTTTCTCGTAATCCTGAAAGAATTTCATGGCTTGCATGGATCTATGCTTGTCCTTCTAGGCAAAGGAAAGTTGGTCTCTGGATAGTGCCGAAAAAATAGAACAAGCAAAATTCTTCAAGGAGAAAGGGACAAATTACTTCAAAAATGAGAAGTATGCACTAGCATTGAAGATGTATAAAAAAGTTATAAGTTTTTTGGAGTTTGGTTCAGGTAAATATGAAAGCATATTGTACTTTGGTATGGTTTGTGGGTGTTGTTTACTTCTCTTTATATTCTAATTCATGACTTGTTTAAAGTTTAAGGGGCTGTGCCATAACTTGGGCAGTTAAATGCTTCTCACCACATACTCCCAGGTTCAGTTCTAGAGTAAAGCATGGGATTTGTGGTGGATGAAGTGGCACAAGCATGTTCTTTCCAAATATTTTGGGCATTGATGCTGCAGAGTTGCGTTACTGCCACAGAGTTAAGCAATATATCTGACAAACCAGAAGGACCTCTCTGATATTGTCCTTTTTACTTGTAACTTCTAACCTAACATTTGGCTGAATTCAGTGTAAGCATGTTTACTTAATTGTAGATTATGAGGAATCAGCCAGCCAGCAGGAATAACTCAGTAAATTGAATGTCTGCTGCCTGGAAGATATTTGTTTGTCACCATGCAACTAATTGGTTTTGCAGCCTATTCAGTCTCCTGCCAAATAAGTAGTGACATCTCTTTCCCATGAATTAAAAAGAATGGAATATTTAAAGTTTTTAAAAATAAATTAAAAAGTTATTTATTACAAAACTGTTTTTATTCTCTGCAGGAATTTTTTTTAGTAACAGTGATGGACAGTAGTTTGGTGGCGCAGGTTAGTTTCGATGCATTGTGGATGAATATAGATGATGTAAGGGTATGTGTTGCTTTACATTAAATTGTTGGGGGTTGTCATCCTTGGTCGCTAAGCTTCAGCAGGGGGACTAAGATCCTGAGATGATCGTATTGTTCTTTGTCTTGTGTATCGTTTTGTACATTTTTGAGTCATTGACTTGTTAGTGTTAGATGATTTTAACTGTCTTGTCCAATTGTACTTCTGTAACAGTTTATGGACATTAAATAAATTATGAATTATGATAAATTGAGCCATGGGTCTGACTTTCCACCCCTTCTGAATTACAAAGTTCAGAATGTATGGAACCCCACCTCCATTTCATAAATATGTTTTTGTCGTGATGCTTAGATACAGGTGCAGCCCTACGTTTACCTGTATTTTAGATGTGTATGCATGTCCATCCTGTAAGAAGTAACCCAATTGCCATTTCGTTTGCAGGATTTGAAGGTGATTTAGACGCAGAGAGAAAGGCATTGTTATTGGTGGGGCATCTCAATCTTGCACTTTGTCATCTGAAACTTCTGGAACATGTTGAAGCTCGAGACCAGTGTGATAAAGCGTTGAAGCTCGATCCCTCCAGCGAGAAGGGGTTATTCAGAAGGTTAGTAACAAAACAAAAAACTTGTGCTTGCAGTGACTGTGAAAAAATCTTACTCCTTTATTGGTATGTATTTAGGATTTCACATTTCTCTCAGCTTCCTTACATAGTCACAAAATGGAATTGGTAGGATGCCATTTTGATTGTCTCAGGCTAATTAAGGGGGCACAGGGTAGCGTAGTTGGTTGAGGCACTATTCTATAAGCCTGAAGGTCACAGGTTCAAGTCCTGATGAGGTCATTGGATATTTTTCAATCGACCTAATCCTTCCAACCGCGCTATGGCCCTGGGGTTGACTCAGCCTCTAACAGAAATGAGTACCAGGAATATTCTTGGGTGTAAAGGACAGCTGGCGCGTAAGGCTGACAACCTTACCACCATCTACAAGCCCATTGTCTAGAAAATGTGGGAAACTCAACATCTCACAACCCTATGGGCCTCCATGGCCTGTTACAGGGATACCTTTATTTTACTTTTACAGGCTAATTAGAGCAGAACATGAAACTCCTAATTAAACTTGGTGATTCATGGACATTAGGATAGGCAAACTGTTTGTTTCAGAATATTTTATTGCTGTAGTTGCATAATTTACATGCGCTTGCTTTTGGATATCAGCAAAAAACGCATTTTTACTCCTAACTTACAGCCATAGATGTTTGGTGTATACTAATAAATATGAGTATAAGTGATTAATCATGTAATCTGCACCAACACTTACTTCTTTCTCCCAATTTATGCATTATCAGTTCCAAATAAATGTTTTGAGGCTTCCGAAATTTGCCTAACTCCTGAAATATAGGCACTGGGACTTGCCATTGTCTGTCAGCAGATAGCTGACTATGGGCAGGATGAAGAGAAGCAGGAGAGACTAAGAGACACATCTATGGGAGAGGTGTCACGTTTCATTATCTAATTGTCAGAAACAGCAGGTAGCTCAAAATGTAGACCAGTGACTCATGCAGTTTATTTTAACTCTGCTTTCTCAAATTGTTTATCATGTAAGACATTTTTTCTCAAACTGTGGTGCCGCTCTCCAGGGGATCGTCAAGTTCTCAAGAATTATTTGAAACATGTTGTATGCATGCACAGTTTGGTAAAGCGAGATCAGTAAGATGTAATACGAGAGCAGCCACCAGAATGTTACGCAGTTCTTTTCTTTACATTAACATGCACTAGGTGCAGAGAGGCTGTAAGGTTATTAAGGTTCCTGTTGTTACCATGCAGGCACGCAGTAGCGTAGTTTGTTGAGGCACTATGCTATAGGTTGGGAGGTCGCGGGTTCAAGTCCCGATGAGTTCCTTTGATTTTTTTTCAGTTGACCTAATCCTTCCAGCTGCACAATGGCTCTGGTGTCAACTCAGCGTCTAATAGAAATGAGTACCAGGAATCTTCCTGGGAGGTAAAGAGCGGCCAGTGTAAAGCTGACAACCTTACAGCCATCTTTGGGTTGATTGTCTAGAAAATGTGGGACCCTCAACGTCTCACAACCCTCTGGGCCTCCAAGGCCTGATACAGGGATAGCTTTACCTTTTTATGTTTTTTTTTAACCATGCAGGCAGACAAGGATCTGCAAAGGTGTTGCAGAACTGCACTTCTTGCTGACTAACAGAGGTGACATCACATAAATTCAGGAATAATTTAGGGGGGTGTGGCATCACATTTTGAGAACTGAGATACAAATCGTGTACTTTTCCATGAATATATGTATCTGTTAGCACTATTATGCTTGTCATACTACTTTTCCCGTAACATTTATACAGCAAGCGAGAGTGTACATGAATGAATGTGTGTATATGATGTGTATTGTGATTATCTGAATATAACTCTTTGACTGGCGCGGGCGTGTTTTAACGCCCGGACGATGCCAGCCGTTCCCTGGCGTTGGCGTGTTTTAACGCTTTGACAATCTCTTCCCTTCTTTGCTCTCTTGGCACTCATCAACCAAAGACATATATATGATAGTTTTTGTGCATGTTTTTAAAGAACCCTTGTAAACTTTGTGGGGGTCTATATTACTGTCAGAACCCTCTGAGAAGGAAAAGGTCAGAAAATATTTCACATTCATTCAGTTTCACCATGGCTTCTTGCAGCAAGTGTCTTCGTGTTCCTACAGACCAACTGGAAAATGTTGTGACCGAGATTTGGTCTGATGATGATAGTGGCGATGAAATAATTATTCCTGAATTGGATGAAGTTGATAGTGACAATAATACAGTGATAGACGATGATCCACAAGACAGTAATCATGAACATTTACCTACCACGAGTGCGGTGCCTGACACGCCCATCTCATGAACGTACGGAGACATTGTACCCCCAATATTTCCATTTGCTAGTAGTTTCGGGATCAAAATTGATATAACACATAAAATGCATCCCTTTTCATGGATTAACATTTCTTCTGGATGACGACTTGGTAAATCACATCACAACTGAATCCAATCGCTATGCTCACCAGCACTTCAACTCACATGAATTAACTCCTCACTCTCGAAAACACAATTACAAGTATGTCACATCAGATGAAATCTGGACATATTTAGGAATTGTGTTCAT
>NW_019725012.1:156746-175209 GCF_002891405.2 Cryptotermes secundus | reverse complement strand
CGAAAAATACAAGAAGAGTAATTACAGATTCAAAGATTTTATATTGGACTGTGTAGAAAAATGACTGAACCAAACAAACAGGGTGGAGAGGGAGAAGAGTCAAGGAATGAAGTGGATGACGAATCTATTGTGTCAGACTCGAGTGCAGTCACGCCTCCGCCCGTGACCCTGAAAAGACCACCAGTGAAAGAGCCAGCAAATCGTCTAGAGGGTGGCCTGAAAATTCACAAAATGGTCCATGTTCCTCCCAGTAACAAGAAGAATGATGCCCTGAGAAAGTGTCGCGTGAGTGCTAAGCACAAGATTTGAAAAGAAACAAGTATCGTGTGCAGGCTGTGGTGTGGCTCTCTGCAAACTTTCATGTTTCAATGTTTATCACACGAAGAAAAACTAATAAAGAGTTACGGAAAGGCATTTATTGCATAAAATATTGCATTTTAATTAGTTCCTGAAAATTTCGTTTTTAAAAACCAATTTTTGTTGAAGTTGTTTAGGAAAAAGTAACTACATGCATTTTAGAGACATAAGGATTAAAGGGCCTGCCAGGACAGGGGTGGGATTTAAATACCCTTCGCGCCAGTCAAAGAGTTAAGACTTCCCACTACATTTTAATGCCAAGGCAAACTTCTTCCCGGCATTGAATATAAGTACATTCAGAATTCTCATCCAACTGGCAAAAGTTGAAAGAAACCATTTTTGTGAAGTTTGAAAATAAATTTGTGGTACATGTACAAGTACATATGTTTGCCATGTATTGTCCTAGTGACCTGTTTCATCCCTTACACAGGTACAGTTACAGTAGAGGCTAGTTGAATTTGTAATTGTGTTACAGCATATATATATGAAATCTTGTCTGTCAATCCTAATATCTCGCCTTTGAATCTACACCCAAACTAAAGTGAAAATGCATTGATTTGATTTTTTATTGGGTTTCTGTAAAAGTTTTTATTATGCAACAGGCACTCCTTGTTCAGGTACACTCTGGATGATGGAGAGTTTGCACAGGGTTACTGAGTTTTTGGACTTTGTCTGTTATCTGGTATTTTAAAGAATGCAATGTTTCAGAAGGACAGTGCCCAAAAACTCAGTAATCCCAAGCGTTTTACACCATTGTGCGGGGGATTTTAGTGTATTTTGGTTTGTTCATGGATGCAAGATGGTATCTCTTTTTTCAACCAATAAATTTGGAATAATCCTGTGCATACATGCTATAGAAATTTGTGTTCTGGTGTGAAGAAAGTAGTCTTCTGGGATGTTAACGTCGGTTAACACAATATCTACATGGCGCCACATCCCAGAAGACTACTTCACCACCGTGAAAACCTCAAATCTTACATTGTGTTCTGGTACTTTGATTTTTTCGTGATTTGGTGTGGGAAATGATTAATATTGTTCTGTGGTGTGTGTGTCTTCAGGGGACAAGCAAATCTTGGTTTAGGAGAGCCAGAAAAAGCCAAGGTTGATTTTGAAGCTGTTTGTAAGATGGACCCAAACAATAAAGCAGCAGCAAATCAAATTATCCTGTGTAACAAGAAAATTAAAGAACAGAAAGGACGCGAGAAAAAAATATATGCTAACATGTTTGAGAAATTTGCTCAGAGAGACAGAGAGGTAGGTACACCTATGGAAACAGCTGAAGTTAACTGAAACCTTCCCATATCAGACTGTGTTGATGTTGTTTTGTCCAGGAAACAGCTAATTTCATACCTATAAACCATAATCTGTTGTATACTGTGGCAATGTGAAATTAGAATGGAGTTTGCATATGTTGCAGAGTGTTCATGTATGATGTATGTTTCTGTTCTTCACTTTCAGACAATACATATCTTAATTATTTTTTACAGTTTCGGCTTATTATTTTCTTTGCATTAACACTACCATTATTACCGTACATCCTCAGTTGATGATTTGTATTTCATGATACAAAATCATTTAAAGGTGGCATAAATTACTTACAGTATAAATGAAACAGCCAACATTGTATGTACCATATTTGTCTGAATATAATACACACTTTTCTCCTCAGCTGACTTCCAAAGAATTGACTGCATGTTGAATTTTGTTTGGTACCTAAGAAATATTTGAGTGGGTGAACATAATACACTCATGGTTTTAAGAGGTATTTGGAAAAAAATAGTGCAGCCATTGCATATACGTAGTAACTACATAGTTGTCTTATGTATATGGGCATTAAATGCAATAAAGACATTGTTGAAGTATTGGTTTAAGCAATTTTTTTTTATTTGACGAAAAAGGCAATTTATTTTTAACGACAGTTTTGGAAGTCTGACCACGAACGAAATGGCATCTACCTGAGTGTGTTTATATTACAGAATTGTTTCTTTTTCTTGGGACTGTATACATCATTAAAATAAATGAGGATCAAAAGTCATCATTGAAAATTAAGTCAGAGTTATGCACCAATTTAAAATACAATTGGTTATAATTGCTGTTGAGGTTATGTTGGAAATTTGTAGTAATTTATGTTAAGCCTTCTCATTCTATCTTTCCTTCTAATTTTGATAGGATAAAAATAAATTTCACTATGGTTGGTGGGATAATGGGGAAGTTCGTCCAGATGAAATTAAGGAGGATCCAGAAGAACTTAAGCCCAAAAGAAAACGTCCATTTGTACATCCTTTTAATAAAAAGGAAACTGAATCAGTTTGTGATGCCACCAAGGATGTTAATAACAAATCATCTTGTTCACCTGGTTTACCTGAAGATGGGATTGTTGATGGTAATACATCACAGACCACTTCTTTTGACACAACATATTAATGCACAAATTGCCTGCAGTGTATATTAAACAAAAGAAAGTCATATCACTTCAGAACTTACTTGGCTAAAGAGTGTTACTTCTATTTATTATGTTTTGTAACTACTGCTTTCTTCAGTATCCACAGTAGTGGCATTTCAGTAGAAACTGATATATATTTTGTAATTTATAGTGCATGATTGGAATTCTGTCCAAGCATTGTCACACTGTGATCAAACTACCCTATATAATCACCATTCATGTTTGTTAGTCATCAGAGAATCATAAAATTCCACATAGAAATATCAAGTAGTTGGTCGTGTTTCCAGCACCAACACTATGTTGGTGTTATATGCTCATGCAGAAGTATGCCATCAGGTGTGGATTGATTCAGTCTCGGTGTTTGTCTTCTAGGGTTGGCTGTAATTTTTTGTTATTTTTAGAACCTGATGTGTCAATTTGATGGCAACATTGAAACCAGTTATTTTCTTACTCTTAGAAGTTGTTCTTATAAATATTCAGTTTTGAGTTCTTGTCTGATGTTCAGTTCCTGTCAAGGGCACCACATCAGAGTGGAGTGCATCCAACCTGTTTGTGTGGTAGGAGGGGAACATCTCTATTGTCATTAGAAATTGACCTGAAAGGGAGGCTCACCACCCATTCCCACTCAATACCAAGGTTAATAATTGTGAAACTTAACTCCACTTCTGTCTGCTGTGCCTCTGTGGTAATGTGCTTAGGCAGAAGGGACAACTTCAAGGTTAGCTTGCATATCAGATTTACACAACTTACGCCTAAAGCCATTGAAAATAGGCAGACAAATTATGTAAAGAAAAATTAAAACTATTCAATCATATTGAGAAGGAAAATTATTGGGAAGCATATTATTATATCTTTTGATAAAGCTGAACATGTTGTCTCTGTTCCTTAGTAATTAGCACTCTGCCATGAAGATGTATGGGGAGTGGAGTTATATAGCTCCACCATTCTTGACCTGAGCACCAGATGGAGGTGAGTGGTCAGCCTCATATCCCAGCTACTTTACCCGTAGGAAACAGCCGTTGGATTGAAGGCTGAGTGGACCTCATGGCCTGTCTGGACTGTGTGGAGTAGAGAAAAATTTCTTGCCGATGCTGGAATTTTACCCTTGCCAGCCAGTCTGTAGCCCCTCAATATAGTGATTGAGCTGTCCTGGATTACATTTTTATTAGTGTTAGGTAAAAAGTAAATTGCTATTATGGGGTCCTTCTTGTTTCCATGTTAAGGGTTAAGGGATCTTAGTTGTGAAGAAACAAATTTGAGAATAACTTGTAAATTTATGTCTCTTATGCTGTTGTTCTGTTGTATAGTAACATTATCTTTGAAGTCTGTGTCTTACATATGAATATTAAACACAGAATCATTAATCAAAAAGGGGAAACACAATAGATCATTGAAGGTCACAGTGCAAGGGCCGGAGTATTATGGTCAACCCCTCGTACATTCATTCATTCATACCACAGAATTATCACTTAAAGTTGCCCATATATTTTGTACAGAGTTAATTAAATGGGATTATAATTTGAATTTTTTAAGTAACTTACAGGTCGTAAAATAATGTATAACATAAATGTTCAGCATATTATACTTTCTTGTTTTTACCATGGAGCATCATAACAGTGAACAGAATCTCTTGTGAATGGTGATTTATATGGGTTAGTCTTATACCCAGAGCAGTGCTGGTGATGGTAGCAGTAGTTGGTGTTGTGGAGATCGTAGCTTTTGTAGCTCTTGCTACAAGCTACGTGGGTGACACTTTGCAGAAGGAGGAAGAGTGGCGGCGTAACCAACCTGATGTCATGAAGACCTTAGGCGAATGGGGTCAAGACGAACGAGAACGTGAGATGACAGATTTTGAACGTGAGAATCCAAACATCCTCATGCTAAACAGCACCGGTGAGGAATTCAAGAATATGTGAAGAGAAGGTGGCTTTTTATGCACAAGTGAGGAACTGACATAAGAATTGCAACCCCTGTGACTTCTTCCAGATAGAGGGGGTGGGAGGGGATTAAGAGTAGTAACTTATTCACAGTGAAAAATGTTTCCATAAAGTACAGTAAAACCTGCTTGTACTGGAATTGTGAAGGACCTGTACAGGTTCTTCTAGAAAACAACTCTACTTTTAACATTCCTTGATATAAGGTTTTCCTGCGGAATTCAGTGTCAGTGATCCCAAGTTAACGGTTTCATCGTTAAATTTCTTCCTGTTTAGATTTTCTTCATGTAGTATGTTGCATAATACAGAGTACACATATTTATGGTTCAGATAATTAACTTCTGCCTAGCCAACTTCATGGAGCTGAACTCTTTTTGAGAAGCTGCCAGTTGTGCAGCTACTCAAGAACTCCCTGCATTTTGTGGAACCTGAAGGTTCATTACCATGTACTCAAGAGCCCTTCACTGCTCCCTATCTGGAGTCTAATCAGTCCAGTCCAGACCACCCCATTAAGATCCATTTTAATATTATCCACCAACTTGTGTGCTGGTCTTCATGATTCAGATTATTATACATCATGTGAAATGCTATCCACTTCTTCCTTTATTTTCATTTTCAGATCACACTTGAAAATATTCTTCATATGTTTTGTTAATAATTTAGCTTAATTCTTTTCTATTTTTATAGTGTGCATCCTGTTATATGTCATAACTATGTGGTTAGGTAATGTAGCCCACTCTGGGCTACACAGTGTAAGAGTGAAATCTACAGCCTAGTCAGGCTAAAGAAAAACACCCATCATCATCATCATCATCATACATTGCCATATTTGCAACTCAACACCCAACAACTGCGAATATAGAATTGGATTCTTGCTTGAGCCAGATATGACCTAGCAAAGTTTCACTCCGGAATTGTTAAATTCATATTGATCTACCATATTTTAGTATTTTAATATGCAGTATTGACAAATGCCAATATTGTCATCCACCAGAAATCATTTTAAATATGGGCCCATATAAGAAGTAAGATGGTTTGCAATTCAAAAGAGCATTTGTTAAACAGTTGTATTCACCTGATGATGACCAGTTGAAATGGTCGAAACATGTGATATTAATAAAACAAATTGAATGTTATACGTTCTTTGAGTTGAGTTAGACGGAACGAGCATAATAGAATATTTTGCACATATGCAACAGGATGCACTCTATGAAGATAGTATTTCAGCTGACCATTTTCTGGTAAATTCTTATTTCATTCTTTCCATTTTCATGCTAAACAGTTTGATTATTTTGTAGAGATAATTTTGCTGTAGATTTTACTCTGTATCGGGGCCAGGGAAATTTTCTGATAAAGGTTCATTTCTTTTTAATCCTGTTGTAGACAGGTTTTACTGTAATGAGATAATAATTAAATCAGGTTCAGAAATATGTTTTCTTCACTAAATATATACCAATTTATTTTAGTAGCATTAGTTGTGAATATTGTTTGGAAAGAAATTTGATGTGATGGACACATTGGCTTTAGCATACAGGAAAGATCCTGTCGTGGAAGATAAGATATGAACTTTTAAGCTAGACAGCATTGATTGCCAGTCTTAAATAAGTATTTGTCCTTTATGTTGTGATATTTCTTTTTCTACTTTTGTATTATCTACATGATGACCAAAACTGCAAATGTATAAAATGTGGTACATGCTGTAAGTGTACACTTTCTTGCCATAGAGTACTCTGTAAACATTGATATATAGTGTTGTGTTCTATTTGATTAACCTCTTGAAGACTTTTTTAAATGGCACCTTGCCTGTCCTTGCAGCTGCATTTAAATGGTTGCAACTCCTTGCTGTTAGTCTTGTTAAAGAAAACCATAAGTCAGTGTCATCTGTTGATGACAAAATACTAACACAGTTTAGGAGACAACTTCAAAATTTCATCGAGACTTAGCATGACTGTTGGACAGAGTGACCAACTACATGTCACAGAGATAGTTGACAGTAGGTTCTTTTGTAATTGTGGATGAACATGCTTAAAATTCAAAAGTAATTTATGCTTAAGATATTGCTGTATACTGTGAAGCATAGAGATGCTGAAATCAGTTTGGGAGGTGTAAAGCTTTCATTGACCATACATTTTATCACTGTATATTCTGCATTCTCCTAGTGATTTCAATAAACATCATTGACTACAGAACATTGATATGTTTGTGTTGTTTTTGTCTGCCAGCAATTTATTAAATAGTGTTTGTGGTACCCGTTTTTTATCCTATTTCCCTATTTTGAAAAAAAAAATAAAGAGATTATCTTCCTGTCTCTGTGTGTGTATGTGTCCCTTCACCCTGCAGTTAGGCAGTGGCTTAGTACACATGTTCCTGCAACAGCAAATAAACACGCAACAGTAGAAGAACTGCTGGATGCAGTGTTTCCTCCACAGTTGGTGTGTCGCAATGAATACTCAATATTTATTTTGGACTCAATTTGGACTGGAATAGTTTTATTTCTTTTATTGCGTTTTATAAACTGACTTCTCATACTTAACCATTAATTGTCATCATTCAGGTATTAAGATGAATATTAATGCCCCATTGGCATGGGGTATTCATAGGATTCATTATTTTTTGCCCTGGAAAATGTGGGCTGTTCTTGAAAATGAAATTTGGTTGCACTTGCAATTTGGATTATTAGGCAGATTGTCTTGTACAGGTATTTCGGAACAGTTGTTTTTAGAGCTATTGTTGGAGAAATGTGTCTTGCTAGTTTTGTGGTCACATAACCTGATGTTCCACTGTAGCGTTTTACAGACACATGAAGTTGTATTGAAACTGCTTCCTTTCATACAATCCAGTGTAGACAATGCAGTTTGTCATCAGTCCTTTCATAAATACTGATATTTTTCATAGGATTTTTATTAGTGTCAGTAATTTGATGGGGCATGCAGTAGCGTAGTTGGTTGAGGCGCTTGTTACAAGCCAATAGGTCGTGGGTTCAATTTCCGATTAGGTCACTGGATTTTTCATTCCAGCTGCACTCTGGCCCTGGGGTCGACTCAGCCTCTAACAGAAATGAGTACCAGGAATATTCCTGGGGGGTAAAGTGCAGCCAGCGCATAAGGCTGAAAACCTTAGTGCCATCTGTGAGCTGACTGTCTAGAAAATGTGGCTGCCTCAATCTCTCACAACCCTAGGGGCCTCCACAACCTATTACAGGGCTAGCTTTAATTTTTTATCAGTAATTTGATATAATGTTGGTGAAAGAATTTTTAGATCGATGCGAAGATAGTAAATGCTATCTCTTACATTTTACTATTTCTGTAAGAATGTGAACCAGACACATATCAACGATGTAGATGTTGATAATACGAAGAATGTGACATTGTGTTTTTAAATGTTAAGTTTTAGACTGGGTTCAGTGTGGCAGCAACGTTAAGAGTATACACCTGATGATGGCCGATAGAGGCCGAAACATGTAGTGTAGAAAGAACAAGATCAAAGACATATAAATATATATTGTTTGCACTTAGGACGGAGTTTGTATCATTTATCGTGTAGAGTGCAACAGGATGCTTAAATATAATATAGTGAACTGTATTTACTTGCCTACTGGTTGTACTAATATCTCTACCAAAGAGAAGAATTCTGCACATTTGCCTAGGTGGTCAGAGGCCAGAAGAGTATAGATCATATCTGGAGGCAGTACTAGAGCCGGAATAGCATAGTTTGTATAGTGACTAGCTATGGGCTGGAAGTTCTGAGTCTCAGTAGGGTCAAGAATTTTCTCGTCCAGACAAACCCTGGAGCCCACGCAGGCTCATATCTGATGGGTACCTGGGTGGGGAGCTGACCACTCACCTCCATCTAGTGCTGAGGTCAAGAAAATGTGGATCTATACATCCACTCCTCCATATGCCTTCATGGCTTAATTAGTTAAGCATAAGGACAACTTTACCTTTACAAAATGAATACCAGTTAAGCATTCATTTGGAAACAGAGCTTAGAACTGTACACCTTCACATTCTTGTAATGTCATCTATAAGTATAGGTAAACATTTTGTTGCCTGAGTGTTGCAGTGTTGTGTTGTCACTTTTTGGTGAAAATGAGATGTATTTTTCTGTTTCTCCACATTATGTTGCATTATCGTCACATATATACTCATAGGTTTACCTTACTTGCAAGTGTGAGATTTCAGAGTGTGTTTTGCCCTAAGTCATATCTAAACTGCAATCAGTTCCTGAACTTCAAACCCAGTTTCCCAAAAATTGGTCTTGATGAACATAGTACACTTATGTAACAATCTGTCTAATGCATTTCCCCATTCAGAATGGTCTGAAACAAGACTCCCTGATACCATTTGGAAGGTCCAGGCAAATAAAGGATAAAAGATAGTCAACTTCAGCTATGCTGACATTAATTTACCCAGCAAGAACATAAATACCATGAGAAATACAAAGAAGCACTGTAGTCAGGAGGTTTGTCTGGGAGAAAACTGAGTGTATATCTTTACCAGAATACAGTGCAGAATTGTAATATAAAGATAAAAGTAAAGTAAGTAAGTAAAGGTATTCCTGTAACAGGCTGTGGAGGCCCGTAGGGTTCTGAGATGTTGAGGTTCCCACCCTTTTTTAGATAATAGGCTTATAGATGGTGGCAAGGTTGTCAGGCCTATGTGCCAGCCACCCTTTACCCCCTAGAATATTCCTGGTACTCGTTTCTGTTAGAGGCTGAGTTGACCCCAGGGCCATACTGTGGCTGGAAGGATTAGGTCAATTGAAAAAAATCTAATGACCTTATCAGGACTTGAACCCGTGACCTTCCAGCTTGTAGCATAGTGCCTCAACCAGCTATGCTACTGTGTGCCCCTTGTGATATAAAGATAGCTGATAAATCCTTAAATGTGGCCAAGATCATACATTTTGGAATGATGATGTAAATAGACAAATTGCATTCATAAATTCAGAGCAAATGAGATTGTGGCAATGTACTACCTTCCATTAGGTTCACAGTGTTTTACCCTGTGTTAATTAAAACATAAAGATTGAAATGTAAACATTTTATGGGTTGGCGTGAATACAAATATATTAAATATCTCACATGAAAGTAGGATTGTACATACTTTCATACATACATACATTACATTCTGTAGATCCAAAGTAAGTCAGAATGACTGTAGGATGTGGAACAAGTCATACAAATACAAAAGCCATAAGTACAGTACAACTGGGACAAAAAAAAAATACATCCACATATATAAGTCAGTACTGTCAACTTATGCCATGTCCATAACTTTTTAAAAGGACGAGTCATTTTTAGACAGTATGAATTCATCAACAGAGTAGAATGAGTGTATTTAAGTATCGTTTCAGTGCTGATTTAAATTGTACCTTTTCATTCATTGGACTTTGAGACTAGATAGATTGTTGACAATTGTAATGCCAGAATAATATGAGCTTTTCTGAAAACATGTCAGGTTAGCAACCGGTCTATGGAGATGGTGCTTGTTTCTTGTGTTAACACTGTGTACATCCAAATTGGTCTGAAAACGTTCTCGGTTATTTATAATGAAGCTTAATAATGAAAATATATATTCACATGGAAGAGGTAAGATCTGTAATCTCTTAAATAGCTCTCTACAAGAGCTGGGGGTGTTAGAATATTTGGACCTAAGAGGGAGGAAGTGATATGAGATTTGAGAAAAATCTGTAATTTAGAGCTTCATGATTTGAACCCTTCAGATATTATTAGGATGATAAAATGAAAGTTGAGATGGTCAGGGCATGTAGCATATGTGGGAGAGATTAGAAGTGAATACGCAATTTTGGTCAGAAAAGCTGAAGAAGCTCTTGAAAGACTATTTATTGATTGAGGATAATATTAAAATGTGAGCTGTGACATTCTTATGGCAGTGACTTACTGTTATTGTCTTCTGGGAAGTAATACCTTGCAGTTTGGTGGATTTTATAGTGTGGAAGAGTTGACTGAATTAATCTGGCACAGAATAGGGTCTAGTGATGGCTTTTGTTAACATGGTAATAACTGATTCCCACATAAGGTGGGGGCAATCTTGAATAGCTGGGTGACTGTCAGCTTCTTAAGGAATTAGGTGCTTGCAGTCAAGCAAGTGTGATATACATTCTAGCATATTATGTTGTTTCTTCATAAATGTAAAAACTAGTAATGAAGTACTACATGATGAGATATATGCTTATACCTTCATGGTACGTAATTATAAACAAATTAGAAGTGGTATGATAGTGTTAGGCTATGGCCTTGACGTAAAGCAGGAATTCATTTAACCGGACCTAACGTCATTAATGGTGTTAATTTGAGTGCTTACAGACTGATGGCAGTTGCAAACCATGGGAGTGCATTTAATAAGGTATGTATTCAGTGATCTGGGGTAGGCATACACTATGGGAAGAAGAAAGAAAACGAGGGAAGGGTGGGACTCCCAAATTTAGTTAATCTGTATGGTGTCCACAAAGGCAAAGGAATTGTTCATTTTCCTTCGGTTTGCCTCACTGTAAATTGGTACATCAAACAAGCCTCATGTGTGATGTGGACAGGCAATTCAAAATAGTTGCCGTTCATCGTCATTAATTTCTTTTCGTTTGGTCTCTTACCAATTGATGTTCACTTTTATCTTGGAGTGTCAAACGATACTGTAGAAATTTTGATGTCAGAATACGGAAAAATAAAATGTTCACGCGATCCTACAAATTCCTACATAAAGTACATTCAAAGATGAATGCGTGGGAAGATATCGGTCAATTGCTTGGTAATGCATGGCATCAGGAACCATGAAAAGGAATGGATTCACTATTATTCTTCAGGTCTGAACTGCAAAAACATGAGATGAAACGTATAAATCCTGTACAGGACTTCCATGATAATCAACAATACGCTTCTCGGCATTCACAACGTTTTCGAACATTACCGAACTTTGCCGAACTCGAACGTTTCGTCCATTGTGGACGATTGTGGACGAATCACCGAACAGCGTAAAGCGCGAAGAGTAAAGAAGAAGAAGAAGAAAACATTCGGGAAGTTCGAGGACTTCGATGAGTTATTTTTCTTTCGTTCGTGTTGTGCATCCATAAATGCTAACTAGTGATCAGTGATGTCAGTGATGTATAAGTAATGGATTGTGGACAAGCAACCACAAAGAAAAAGAAAACGTATTCAACGTCTCAACGTTAACTAATACCTAGCAAAGATATGTGGACATGGGAAACGAAATGTGCGCTAGATTTTCGTGACAAGCTGTAAATTTTGTAAGAAGTATAATCGAATTTGGTTATGGTATTTAGAATGACTGTATTAATTAACATGATTATTTACATGTTCTTGCGAAGTTGGTGGAAGGTTCGTGGATAATATTCTTAATTCCGTTTACATAAATATGAATGTCATGTGTAGGTTAGAGACGATGCAGTGTATTTAAGGGAGATGATAACGCGTTTCTCGGTTTGTAAGAAATTAATTAATCAGCTTGGATTTTCGATGACATGTTTTTCTTGTATAAAGTTCTTTTACTATTATGCGTTATAGAGTCAAATGCCTTATGTTTACTCAGAAATAAAATTTATAGCTCCATGTGTCGATTTTAGTGCCTGTGCACATGATATTGAGTGTAACATGAACTGTAAGTGCCGATTCAGTTTTATCATTGATAGGGGAAGCAATTTCTGAATAACAGTATTTCAGTGAGAATTCTGCCATATGTTTTTGTATGTAGCTTCTTAACTATTCAGATTTTAGTGAGACCAAGTACATATAATGATTAATACAGGCGACAGATTTCATTACAGTTTTCTTGAACAGTAATTATTACTGATTTCATAAGAATTATTCCCATGTTTATTCATAAATTGGAAGACAACAGGATGAAGAATATGACTGTCATTGGCCAAGGTTATTTCACTTGCTTGGTCTTGACTTTTATCATGGTCTTATCTGCATAATATTTAGTTTTTTTTTAGTGGATTGACGTAAGCAGAAAAATTAGGTAGCCATGTATGCAAAGTATTTTTGTCAGATTTGGACTGTTGCAATTCTCATCTCAGGAGTTAACTTGTCAGTGTGTAGATTCTAGACCAGTTCGGATCCATTCACGTTTGTTGTAGATACTTTAACTGTAATTCTTAACTCTCTTAACACGCATACAGGAGAACTTATTTGAACTGTGATGGTTTCTGATAGAGAGAGGATTTGTTCTCGTTTGGGAAGGTACACAATTATATGTTCCCCTTTCACATTACCAGGTTTTTATTCTGCTTGAAGTGACATTTAGATGTAGTATGTAAGGGCATGTTGTACCACATGGCACTAAATAGAACATATTTTCATAAGGGAGATAAGTTACTTCCTTGTTGGCAAGAAAGCTTGCTATAATTTTTGACCAAGGCAAGAGACTTTGGTCCAGGTCATGGCAACTTTCAAACAAACACTAATACAAAACTTTAACCTTTGTGTACCAAATATGAAGTCTTCTGGCCAACAATGAATTTACTTTGTCACTGACTTTAACGACAGACATTTCCACTGCGATTCAAGCATGCTATTGTTAGAGTAAAGCGGTAAAGGTAAAGTTGTCCTGTGTTTAAGCTACATGACATGGAGACAATGGCAGAGTGGAAATATAGCTTCATGCATTCTTAACCTTGGCATTAGATAGAGGTGAATGGTCAGATTCACACCATGACTGCTTTACCTCTGGGGAAAGAGCTGTGTAACCCTGCACTTGCTGCAAGGCCATTAACTTAACAAGACATGTTATTTTCATTCTTTACAGGAAGTCAGTAGATGTGAATTTTGAATTGTAGGGGATTTAGTCATTAACTAGTAGTAAGAAATAGTTTATGACAATGTGATGGGATTCGTATAATTCAGATAGGGTCCTGTGTTGGGCTTCTATGAATATATTGATGAATCTTTGGACTCCATAAATTGACCATATGAAGAAAGGTCGTATACTGTTGAAGTAGTTAAGATATGTATCACAATGTAAAGATAGAATCTCTTTCACCTCACAGAAAGCACAACTAATGTTTACATCTGAATAGCATTGTCTGGAATATAAGCCTTGAATAACATGTTTTGGGCTATTATGTGTTTGGCCATGCATGATCTTTATTGCCACAGATATCAAAATGGAAGTAACAGTTTTAAAAGTCCTTCATATATCAGTCACATTTGCTTATTGTATTTAACTGTCTTGACAGTAAAACCTGAAGGTTCAGTATCCCTTGCACTGTGTTTCGTCACTGAGACTAGTCTTCTTGGGACTTCAAAATTAGAAACATCGTGTGAGTTTCTAACCGAGGCAAGTAGGGAAAAACATGTCTTTCCTCACTACTGTTGACTGCAGTGTATCTCTTCAGATCAAAGAGTGATAATTGAAATATATTTTATCTGCTGCCCACAACATATAGGCACAATAATGAGAAATTCGTGCACTTTCAAATTGTAGTCTTGAGAGCAATGGCTGGAGCAGGTGGCAGTGCTGACAAAACGTCTCCTGATTATGAACGTCAGTACCAGGAAGATCTGGAAAGGGCCCAAGCACTTAGTCTGGAAAGTTTGGCTCTGGAGAAATTTCGTCTCCAAAAACAGCTGCAGGAGCAGTTCCAGTTCATATCAAGTTCCTGCAATGGTATGTGCAATGTCTTAAGAGTATAGATGTAAATATGGAAAGTTATTTTAGTTTTTTACTTACATATTCATTTTTCAAGGAGGGGTGAAGGTATATGTAATATACAGGGTGATAAGGGTGTCCTACCACCCATGAGAGATGTAACAATTTTTTGTTAACTTTTACTTTCTTTTTACTTATTGTGTCATATTCCAATAAATGGGCCAGGGCAGCACAGTCGGTATAGCAACTGCCTACAGGCTGGACGACCAAGGGGTCGGAGTTCGAGTCCTGGTATTGGCAAAATTTCTCTTCTCCATATCCAGACCAGCTTCGGGCCCACCCAGCATCCTATCCAATGGATACCGGGGCTCTTTCCCTGGGGGTAAAGCAGCAGGAGCGTGAAGCTGACCACTAACCTCCAGCTAGTGTTGAGGTCAAGAAAACGTGGATCTATACATTCACTCCTTCATACGCCTTCATGGCATAGTGGTTAATTAGTTAAGCACAGAGACAACTTTATCTTCTTTTTTTTTTTTTTTTTAATGGTGAATGTGGCCTCTTTTGTGGCACAGCTTTACCCCAAGTCAGTTCTTGTGTTTGTATCCCGTAAAATTGATAAATGAAATTTTATCAGTTTATTCAGAACCACATGATCTGAAAGTATGACTTATTTACATACTTCCATTCTTTGTTAAATTGATTCAACAGTGAGCACATGTTATTGTTGTGAACAACTGTTATATGTTGTTACACAGTTTACTCTCAATTAATACATATAGTGGGAGGCTTAAGATCACATGCCCAGTACAGCATGTTTGAATATACCATTGTTGCCTAATGTATTGCTTATGTAAAAAGTTCTCTTTTTTTCTGAGAGAGGTGGGTCAATCGAATGTCATAGTGTAATGATTAGCACTCCTGCTTTGTATGCAGGAGGTCCCAGGTTCAGTTCTAAGCTTAGAGGTTAGATATCCTGATTGAGTTTTATGTTGTGTTCCTTTGTCTGACCAAGCTAATGCTGGGATAGTGTCTTTAAAATAAGCCACATTTGCTCGCTTCAGAATCATCCCAGTTCATCATTCGCTTTCATCTTAATATTTCATACAGTGTAAGATGTGCAGCTAGCCAGTCATGGTAGCCGAGCTGTCTAAGGCATGTGCTGTCTTTGCTCACTTGGAAGCTGGGATTGTGGGTTCGAATCCCACTCACAGCATGGATGTTCAGTGTTTGTGTATGTGCGCGCGCGTGTGTTTTTCTGTTTGTGTACAGTTACAGGCCTTAGGATGAGCTGATCACCCGCCCAAGGAGTTCTACTGAATGTCTAAGATCTAGTAAAATGAAGTGAAACAGAAAGTTTTGTGGAGGTATTCTAAGGCCCAAATTGGGGCTGTATTGCCAAAGGTGAAAAAAAAAGATGTGTAGCTGAGAAACTGTTTTTCTTATTGCTAATGGGGTGGGACTAAGTCCCTTGTACTGCAGCCACTTCTGGCCTGTTGTACCAGCCTCACATGATAGATGAGGGTGATTGTGGAGCAATTGGTGGAATGAAGATTGGCAGGGGAAACAGAAGTACTTGGAGAAAACCTGCCCCATCGCCACTTTGTCCACCACAAATCCCACTTGACCAGACCCGAGATCGAACCCAGACCACTGTGGTGGGAAGCCCACGACTAACCGCTTAAGCTATGGCATGGCCCTGAGAAACTGTTGCTCAGTACGCAAATAAGAAGTATTTGGTGATAGTGTGTGCTTTGCAACTTTTCAATCACTCTGTACTTTTTAGTAATCTTTATTCTCTTTTAACTTCATGATATCTGTATGGTAATGGAAGTTTTATTCTGTTGAAGTAGCTTCTTCTAGTGCAGTTCAGCAGAAGCGAGCAGGAAGTGATGGAGTAGAAAAACTGTCATCCCTGAAGGCCAGGCCTCGTCCGGGATCATTTAATACAGGAGGACCGCGAGCCTCGAGAATCTTAGCACCACCTCCCTCAGTACAGCGCCGAAACAGTGCCGCTGCTGATCTTATTACATTTGGCAGTCCAGAAAGTTCACCAACCAGCCGAAGCCCTCCATGTCCGGGATTAGGTGAATTGTATACGACTAGCAGCTGTATAACAGCTACCCTTAATACTGAAACATCTTCCAGCCCATTCTCATCTCAGACGCAGTTTGCAGTATCTGTGCCTCAGTTCGTGGAAGAAATTCATGAACGTACAACTGCAAGATCCTCCTCCTTGACACATCATTTTGTGAAACCCTCACTTGTTCCTGTCAATGTTGTGAAGGATTCTACAACCCTAGTTTACAGTCCTGTTTTTTCTGGCAGACCAGCACTGCAATCTGCAGAGCAGGTTGCAAATCACACAGATGCCAGGCCAGATTTAGATGTCCTAAAAGTTGTAGGGAAACGTAATAATAATAATTTGATAGACCTCACTCCCTTCGACAGTCTTGGAACAGAGGGAACACAGGCTTCAGCACGGGGCAGCGTGTTAGAAGTTTTTGATCCTCTGCTTTCTAGTTGTCAGCAAGAAAACGAGGCAACAGAAGAGATGGGACAACCAGCAGCAGAGCAGAACAGAGGTTAGTATAGACGGAATGACTGACAATCAAAATTTGCTGCATGATGCAGGGTGTGTTTTTAGAATCTGATAGTTGTCGAACTGGTCAAGAGATTTCCTGCTTTTATGGAGGCTGAATATTCCAGAGAGCTCACCATTGGATCATATATTCAGCCAGTTGAATCCAGTCTGCACCCTACACTGCACTTTTTTAGTCCCCCCCTTGAGTTACTTGCTTTTTGGCCATGAAGATGTATGTGCCCCAAAATATCAGTGAGGTCATAGCCGACTGGCAACAAATTTGAAGGGAGAGATTGTTGGAGGAAACAAGACGTGTATGCTTTTTGAGTGTACTACTTGCACTTTAACTTGGCCTCTTTTCCTATATATTGTGACTTGTCTAACCGTTGCTGGGCAACGAGAGGTGGAACAAGTTACCACGAAGACAGACCCTTGATATACGGTCGGTTGCCAAGTTACGCAACAATGGAAATGAGGTTATGCAACAGTAAAGAAAGCGGTGTTTCTCCATGCCGTGCCCAGCAGAGCCGAAGTGCGTTGGTTATGCAGCAATAAACAACTGCAGCGTTGCCCAGCAACGCCTGTAAACACAGTGTTTATGCGAAGACAGACCCTTGATATACGGTCGGTTGCCAAGTTACGCAACAGTGGAAATCAAGTTATGCAACAGTAAGGAAAGCGGTGTTTCTCCATGCCGTGCCCAGCAGAGCCGAAGTGCGTTGGTTATGCAGCAATAAACAACTGCAGCGTTGCCCAGCAACGCCTGTAAACACAGTGTTTATGCAACAGTGAAGTGATGTGGGTATTCCACTGTCCGACTGAGGGTTTATAAGGGAGACTGAAATGCGTAAGGAGTTAGTTAAAATGTAGCAGCCGCTGAAATCAGTTGAAGTATAGCAGTCGCCAAGTTCAGTTGTAGCGAGTGTGGATTGTTAAGCCAGATAGAAGACAGTTGAAGTATAGCAGTCGTGGGAAGAAGACCGGAAAGTGTGATTAGAGTTGATAGTGTGAGAAGGTATTGGGAGTGTATAATTCGGTGACACTTTTATAGCTCCCGTGTTGTACTGTGAATAAGTGAAGACTATTGAAGATAATATGAAGAGATTATTGTGCAGGGTTTGTAAGATGTGTAAACCCGTAACAGTGTTATAAGTATTTGTAGTTACGACTTGTAGGTTGTTAAATAAACCAATTAACGATCCGAAAAGTCACGGGTTCAAGTCCCAGTGATGTCATTGGATTTTTTTTCAATTGACCTAATCCTTCCAGCTGCACTATGGCCCTGTGGTCGACTCAGCCTCTAACAGAAATGAGTACCAGGAATATTCTTGGGAGTAAAGGGCGGCTGACGTGTAAGGCTGACCACCTTGCCGCCATCTATGGGCAAAATGTCTAGAAATTGTGGGAACCTCAACATCTCACAACCCTATTGGCCTCCACGGTCTGTTACAGGGATACCTTTACTTTTTTACTTATTTGAATTTGAATTTTATCCAAAGTTTCTGTAAAGGAGAATTGTGAA
>NW_019725012.1:150843-155717 GCF_002891405.2 Cryptotermes secundus | reverse complement strand
AATTTCACGCACACTCTTTGTTCCTTCTGGTCGGCCATCTCACTAATCGCCAAAGGGTTGAAACAGGAACGCACACAACAGAGCACCACAGACAAACCACTTAACTCAGACTGACGCCAGCTCACTAACAGTCGCGGGAGACCCCCAGCTAACACCACCTAGCAGCACAACTCGTAACTACAAAGCATGCGCGCACAACAGGTCGTTTCCGGTTATTTTTGGGTCCCCCCTCATTTGCAGACAAATTCCATAAAATGTTTGTGTTCTATGCACAAAGTGCCTAAAATGAGTGTATAATGGGGAGGTTACTGTTTATGCACCCTTATGTCGTAGGGCTTACAACCTTATCGCCATCTTTGAGCTGATTGTCTAGACAATGTGGGACCCTCATCATCTTACAACCCTATGGGCCTTCATGGCCTGGTACGGGGATAGCTTTACTTTTTTTTTTACTTTTATAATGTTTGTCACTGGAATTGGTGGAGTCAAGTTATGCTTGTTGTGATGTCCAGTCAGCACAAAGGATGTCTACTCATAATCAGAAGCATCTCTGTCAGTTCAGAAGCTGCGTGATAGAAGCGTCAGCAACTGAACTGCTTTGATGGAAGTTCACACCTGTTCCTTGTTTAGTGCTGTAAACTTGTCTCCTGATGGAGAAGATAGGTGTTGATTTCTGTACCCAAGCTTGTTAATTAATATACAATATTCATTCTTACAACAGTGTACTTAATATAACCCCCCTAATTAGTAGTACCAACACTGTGGACTCTGAGAATGCTGAATTTATACCCTTAATATTATTTGAATGCCTGAATGAATGATCAAGAAATGTCATATGTAAGTCATGCCACCTGAAGCCATCTCAATGACATGCTTCATAAATTCCTTCCATCAGTAATACCAACACTATAACCTCTAAAATTGCTGAGGTAATAACCTTAAAATTACTTGAATATATTTTGATTCTTTGTAAGTACATTTAACATAACAGTTCACTTTCACCGAAAACCAACATTTTGCAGTACTACATTTGTCTGTTATCTGTTTACTTGCTTCCTCCTCTTTCTACAAGCCACAGTGTATATGATTAGTGCCTGCCTGAGGCGTCAGTTTGAATGGAGAGCACTGTACCCTTTCTTCAGATATGACATGTTTATGAAGTATGTCTTATTAGATGTACATCATTGATTTTTAGGTTATTTAACAATACATTTCCTGTTTAGTGTTGAATGAGTTGGAATGATGGCAGAGATTTGGAAGGAAATGATCATGGCCTGTTTTTTGATGTTACTTATCTGGCAGTACTGAGGAAAGCATAGTAACAGCATAGTTGGTGTGACTTTAATGCTGAAATATATTATTTCACTCTTTTATTTTGACTAATAACGTTCTTTTCTTTGCAGCGGAGTTCCCACACACTGATCCATGCACAAATGTGGGCTTGGTGGTGAGTCCAACAATAGATAGTTCATGTGGAGAAGGAACAAGTATTAAGTTGATTGTACATTCCAAGAATGAAGAGAGTCCAGTTATGTTTACCTGTGATGGTAAGGCTGTAATTAAGGAAGAAATCCATGCAGTTAGTTGCATAGTTTAGACCGAACCGCTACAACGTAGCAACAGCACCAACGCAGGGAGCAGCCTGTACATATACTATCATAAGAATAACCTAATATACATCACATACTGAAAAATGAGCATAAGCTCCAGAAGACGTTACTAAGGTCATGACTACACGACTTATCCCATGTGAGAAGATTCTAATACGCGGGCTCTCCACGCTACAGTCACTTATACCTTCATAAATCAGGTCAACACATAGCAGTTGCAGAGTTTTATCATGGAACATTTCCATTCACTTTTTGTACAATTTTAACTTTCCTGTTTTAATCTTTATGTCTCTAATTTTAAATTTTATTATCTAAGCATTTTAATTTTAAATTTTGACCAGAAGACTCAGTTTATGAATTTATGCATTTAAATAATTTCAAGACACAATAAGGATCCTTATTTGAAGAATTAGATGAAAATTAATTGCAATTCAGCAGCCGAAGCTGGAGCATTGTACACCTGATGATGACCTGGTATAAGGGTCGAAACATGTTACGTATGTAAAAACAAAATTAAAAAAAAATTGATACAGTAGTGTCTTCTTTGTTTTTTAAATACAGAATATTGTCAAAGTCAAAGTCACATTGAGACTGATGGTCAGTCAGTCAGTAATCTGGGGCTCATGACCAGATATTTATTATTCTTCGACAGTTACGGTTTTGCGTCTGTGGGGCACCCTCTCTGACGAGGGGACGGGTCTGTCTTTTGTGTATGCTGCTGGCCCTTGCCAGCGCAGTCTTTCTTGAGTCTGTGTCCCTTGGGACTCGTGACCGTATTTAACTGTCTCAGATTTGAGACTTCCCTTTTTGTCACAATCTACGACTCGCAGGGTCACGGTGGAGGTATTCGAACCCGCCTCCACAAGGGTTACAGAATACTGTGTAAACGGCATACCTTATATACGTTTGTATACCTTGTTTATAACACAACAAGATGCACACTATTAAGATAATTGAAGCTGAAGGTTTTATATGCTGATTTTGTATTTTTATTGCTGCAGTGAGTTCAACTGTGGAACATGTAATCCTACATGTAGTATGTGAGCTGGAAGGGGATTTCCGTGGAAACGTCAATGAATATGTACTGAAAGTATGGGGTCTTGCCGAGTACTTCACCTCTCACACATTTCTGTCTGATTATGAGTACATTCATCAGTGTATAAAACTGGAACAAGATGTGGAACTTTCTATATTACAAGTTGATCAACTTACAAGGCCATTGGCTAGAACTGTGAGTGTTAATGTTTTTTCCCCACTCTCATGCGGAGGTTTTTATATACATCCCTTCAACTTAGCTTGGTCTGTTCGTTATCACTTTTTGAGAAAACCCTTTATATTCTGAAGAATATGGTCTGCCATCTGGTGACATGTTTGCTGATGTTTAGTGGGAACATGCTGCTTCATTCTTTAGGGTTGAAGAGTTAGACAAGTGTGAATAAAGTGGTAAGGCTCTACCTATAATGAGTGCAAACATCTGTATCTTAGAAGATGGCGTTAGTATGTTTCTACAAAATGTTGACACACATTTACCAGACCGAATGTCATCAATCTCAGAAATCGGTATTTATCATAGCCACTGTTACAAGAACCTAAAAATCTTTTTTACATATTTTCCTTGTTATTATTTATTAAATGTTCAATTTTTCAGGCTCAAGATGACAAAAGAGATGGGGCATTATCACTGGAGGATTTGCTTCCTAACGAACCAGTTCATCCCATATCCTATGATTCACTTATTATACTGTTGGGTATGTATAATTTGCAGGATTCATGGTTGTGACATGAGATATGTTTGATGGTATTTTTTTAAGGTGCATAAAACATGTACGTCTTTTTATTTTAATTATTTTTGAGAATATGAGTTGGTATCTATGAACCTTGGCACCATTATTTTTTTTACTAGCATAAAGCCCATTAAAATTTCAACAGGGAATTGTTAGAAACAAATCAAATCAAAAGTTGCTGATCTCTTTAAGTTAAGAAGTTTTGGAAAAATGGCTACATTTATACTTATATGCTAAACTTGGCAGAATAATAATTTGCTGCTCCTCTGTAGATGAAATATTTTCAGCAAAGGTGTTTTACCAAAAATATATCATAAACTTCATTAGAAATTCCTAACCCATTTTTATTTCCAGCTAGCAGCAGAGCATTTCAATAGTTATTATCTACTTCAGCCTTTCCGTAATACATCTTGACAGACTATAACATTTGATGGTTGAGTGATTTTGGCAGACACTTCATAAATTTCACTAATACCTGTTATTTTTGCATGATCACCATTCATGACAATTTCCCCATATATATTTAATAATCTTCCCTCATGTTGTTATGTAGCTGTACATTATTCAAAATCATGTTAACTGTAACAAAAGGTAAGGCTTTTCATAGACATTGTACTCACACTATACAAGCTTTACCTTTAAATACATCATGCTGACTGTTACCTTCCAGTACTTGACCAGTAATTCTTTGTGTTATCCACCATCGTCAGAACCCTATAGAATCTACAGTGAATTGAGCTAAACATTTTTCATCTCTGGCCTCAGTTTCCTCAGATAACCCTTCCATTAATTCACTCCTTGTGTACACAGTACAAAATTGTGGATGAGTTTTGTTTACATAAAATTCTGTGGAGATATGAAGCTTGGTTTATGTGTGAGGGTGTGTTCAGTGTCTGCAGCAGTCACCTCTGGGCTCTGTAAAATCCTCATGCTATCTATGAATGTGGGTATGAAGTCTTCAACATCAGCATTTTCACTGGAATTGTTGGGGACACTGTTGTGGGCCCCTGTCCACTACCTGAGAGGCTGTATGCTTATTGATATTGTGATTTTCTGGAAACTTTATTGTCAGGGCTGCTTGATGGTGTGTCTCTAGCTGTGAGGCAGAGGTTGTGGTTTCAGCATGACAGAGCTCCAGCACACTGGGGAAGAAGTCTGGTTGTGGTTGATCAAGATGTATCCAGGAACATGAATTGGATGTCTAGGGCATTGCCTCCTTGGTTGCTGAAGGAGTATGTTTCTCTAGTCACTCCCTCTACTGTCATAGGTCTGATGGCAAGACTTCAAGCAGCTGTGACAGCAGTCAGTGCCACCATTTTAAGACGTGTTTGAGAAAATGCCTTATGTTTCCTTGTTGTCTGCCTCAAAATGGACGGGGGCTGCTTCAAACAGCTACTGTTGCTATGATTTGGTCATGGTTTGGTCATTTGAGAGCTTATACCAGTTGATGCTGGTGTGTATCTTGGAGAAATGACTGCTG
>NW_019725012.1:122202-149592 GCF_002891405.2 Cryptotermes secundus | reverse complement strand
TACCAACACTATAACCTCTAAAATTGCTGAGTTGTAACCTTAATACACTATAACCTCTTAAATTGCTGAGGTAGTAACCTTAATACACTATAACCTCTTAAATTGCTGAGGTAATAACCTTAATACACTATAACCTCTTAAATTGCTGAGGTAATAACCTTAAAATTACTTGAATATATTTTGATTCTTTGTAAGTACATTTAACATAACAGTTCAGTTTCACTGAAAACCAATATTTTGCAGTGCTACATTTGTCTGTTATCTGTTTACTTGCTTCCTCCTCTTTCTACAAGCCACAGTGTATATGATTAGTGCCTGCCTGAGGCGTCAGTTTGAATGGAGAGCACTGTACCCTTTCTTCAGATATGACATGTTTATGAAGTATGTCTTATTAGATGTACATGATTGATTTTTAGGTTATTTAACAGTGCATTTCCTCTTTAGTGTTGAATGAGTTGGAATGATGGCAAAGATTTGGAAGGAAATGATCATGGCCTGTTTTTTGATGTTACTTATCTGGCAGTACTGAGGAAAGCATAGTAACAGCATAGTTGGTGTGACTTTAATGCTGAAATATATTATTTCACTCTTTTATTTTGACTAATAACGTTCTTTTCTTTGCAGCGGAGTTCCCACACACTGATCCATGCACAAATGTGGGCTTGGTGGTGAGTCCAACAATAGATAGTTCATGTGGAGAAGGAACAAGTATTAAGTTGATTGTACATTCCAAGAATGAAGAGAGTCCAGTTATGTTTACCTGTGATGGTAAGGCTGTAATTAAGGAAGAAATCCATGCAGTTAGTTGCATAGTTTAGACCGAACCGCTACAACGTAGCAACAGCACCAACGCAGGGAGCAGCCTGTACATATACTATCATAAGAATAACCTAATATACATCACATACTGAAAAATGAGCATAAGCTCCAGAAGACGTTACTAAGGTCATGACTACACGACTTATCCCATGTGAGAAGATTCTAATACGCGGGCTCTCCACGCTACAGTCACTTATACCTTCATAAATCAGGTCAACACATAGCAGTTGCAGAGTTTTATCATGGAACATTTCCATTCACTTTTTGTACAATTTTAACTTTCCTGTTTTAATCTTTATGTCTCTAATTTTAAATTTTATTATCTAAGCATTTTAATTTTAAATTTTGACCAGAAGACTCAGTTTATGAATTTATGCATTTAAATAATTTCAAGACACAATAAGGATCCTTATTTGAAGAATTAGATGAAAATTAATTGCAATTCAGCAGCCGAAGCTGGAGCATTGTACACCTGATGATGACCTGGTATAAGGGTCGAAACATGTTACGTATGTAAAAACAAAATTAAAAAAAAATTGATACAGTAGTGTCTTCTTTGTTTTTTAAATACAGAATATTGTCAAAGTCAAAGTCACATTGAGACTGATGGTCAGTCAGTCAGTAATCTGGGGCTCATGACCAGATATTTATTATTCTTCGACAGTTACGGTTTTGCGTCTGTGGGGCACCCTCTCTGACGAGGGGATGGGTCTGTCTTTTGTATATGCTGCTGGCCCTTGCCAGCGCAGCCTTTCTTGGGTCTGAGTCCCTTGGGACTCGTGACCGTATTTAACTGTCTCAGATTTGAGACTTCCCTTTTTGTCACATTCTACGACTCGCAGGGTCACGGTGGAGGTATTCGAACCCGCCTCCACAAGGGTTACAGAATACTGTGTAAACGGCATACCTTATATACGTTTGTATACCTTGTTTATAACACAACAAGATGCACACTATTAAGATAATTGAAGCTGAAGGTTTTATATGCTGATTTTGTATTTTTATTGCTGCAGTGAGTTCAACTGTGGAACATGTAATCCTACATGTAGTATGTGAGCTGGAAGGGGATTTCCGTGGAAACGTCAATGAATATGTACTGAAAGTATGGGGTCTTGCCGAGTACTTCACCTCTCACACATTTCTGTCTGATTATGAGTACATTCATCAGTGTATAAAACTGGAACAAGATGTGGAACTTTCTATATTACAAGTTGATCAACTTACAAGGCCATTGGCTAGAACTGTGAGTGTTAATGTTTTTTCCCACTCTCGTGCGGAGGTTTTTATATACATCCCTTCAACTTAGCTTGGTCTGTTTGTTATCACATTTTGAGAAAACCCTTTATATTCTGAAGAATATGGTCTGCCATCTGGTGACATGTTTGCTGATGTTTAGTGGGAACATGCTGCTTCATTCTTTAGGGTTGAAGAGTTAGACAAGTGTGAATAAAGTGGTAAGGCTCTACCTATAATGAGTGCAAACATCTGTATCTTAGAAGATGGCGTTAGTATGTTTCTACAAAATGTTGACACACATTTACCAGACCGAATGTCATCAATCTCAGAAATCGGTATTTATCATAGCCACTGTTACAAGAACCTAAAAATCTTTTTTACATATTTTCCTTGTTATTATTTATTAAATGTTCAATTTTTCAGGCTCAAGATGACAAAAGAGATGGGGCATTATCACTGGAGGATTTGCTTCCTAACGAACCAGTTCATCCCATATCCTATGATTCACTTATTATACTGTTGGGTATGTATAATTTGCAGGATTCATGGTTGTGACATGAGATATGTTTGATGGTATTTTTTTAAGGTGCATAAAACATGTACGTCTTTTTATTTTAATTATTTTTGAGAATATGAGTTGGTATCTATGAACCTTGGCACCATTATTTTTTTTACTAGCATAAAGCCCATTAAAATTTCAACAGGGAATTGTTATAAACAAATCAAATCAAAAGTTGCTGATCTCTTTAAGTTAAGAAGTTTTGGAAAAATGGCTACATTTATACTTATATGCTAAACTTGGCAGAATAATAATTTGCTGCTCCTCTGTAGATGAAATATTTTCAGCAAAGGTGTTTTACCAAAAATATATCATAAACTTCATTAGAAATTCCTAACCCATTTTTATTTCCAGCTAGCAGCAGAGCATTTCAATAGTTATTATCTACTTCAGCCTTTCCGTAATACATCTTGACAGACTATAACATTTGATGGTTGAGTGATTTTGGCAGACACTTCATAAATTTCACTAATACCTGTTATTTTTGCATGATCACCATTCATGACAATTTCCCCATATATATTTAATAATCTTCCCTCATGTTATTATGTAGCTGTACATTATTCAGAATCATGTTAACTGTAACAAAAGGTAAGGCTTTTCATAGACATTGTACTCACACTATACAAGCTTTACCTTTAAATACATCATGCTGACTGTTACCTTCCAGTACTTGACCAGTAATTCTTTGTGTTATCCACCATCGTCAGAACCCTATAGAATCTACAGTGAATTGAGCTAAACATTTTTCATCTCTGGCCTCAGTTTCCTCAGATAACCCTTCCATTAATTCACTCCTTGTGTACACAGTACAAAATTGTGGATGAGTTTTGTTTACATAAAATTCTGTGGAGATATGAAGCTTGGTTTATGTGTGAGGGTGTGTTCAGTGTCTGCAGCAGTCACCTCTGGGCTCTGTAAAATCCTCATGCTATCTATGAATGTGGGTATGAAGTCTTCAACATCAGCATTTTCACTGGAATTGTTGGGGACACTGTTGTGGGCCCCTGTCCACTACCTGAGAGGCTGTATGCTTATTGATATTGTGATTTTCTGGAAACTTTATTGTCAGGGCTGCTTGATGGTGTGTCTCTAGCTGTGAGGCAGAGGTTGTGGTTTCAGCATGACAGAGCTCCAGCACACTGGGGAAGAAGTCTGGTTGTGGTTGATCAAGATGTATCCAGGAACATGAATTGGATGTCTAGGGCATTGCCTCCTTGGTTGCTGAAGGAGTATGTTTCTCTAGTTACTCCCTCTACTGTCAGGTCTGACGGCAAGACTTCAGGCAGCTGTGACAGCAGTCAGTGCCACCATTTTAAGACGTGTTTGAGAAAATGCCTTATGTTTCCTTGTTGTCTGCCTCAAAATGGACGGGGGCTGCTTCAAACAGCTACTGTTGCTATGATTTGGTCATGGTTTGGTCATTTGAGAGCTTATACCAGTTGATGCTGGTGTGTATCTTGGAGAAATGACTGCTGTCTGCCTCCCCTTCCCCCCACCCCAAGTGTCAATCTGTGACTGGCCGCAGGCTGGTTGACACCAGTTCGATAATTTGATTCCTGGCAGATGCCAAGATTTATTGGCCTTAGGTGCCTCTCAGCTTCTGCAGATAAAATGGCTGGCGCATCAAGATGAGTACTCACCCGTCATCAAGTGTGAAAATAGAGCATGTAGTTGTTCCGTTTCTGTCTCATCTGTAGTCATGGCATGATAACTTGATTAATAAGAGGGGCAGTTTTAACTTGAAGACATTATGTGTGAGGATGTGGGCTGGATTCATCTGGCATTGGATGTGGTCTATTGGTTGTTTTCT
Organism: Cryptotermes secundus; assembly: GCF_002891405.2. NCBI lineage: Eukaryota > Metazoa > Arthropoda > Insecta > Blattodea > Kalotermitidae > Cryptotermes > Cryptotermes secundus. The sequence goes on along the minus strand of NW_019725012.1, from coordinate 145,165 downwards.
GTGAAGGTGATGATGGACCTTTAGGTTCTATAAAAGCCTAATGTTTTTTGATCAGCTGAGTAAGTATCAACTTCTGAAGGATTCCCTGACCCTGCTGGAGCTATGGGGCATCGATAGGGTTGATACTGCAAGTGATGTTACAAAAAATTATGTTTAAAATAATTAAATTGACATACTAGATGCATTTTCTGCTGAGAATCTCTTTATATCCTCTTATAATGTTCACAAAACATTGTTCTTGCCTTGTGCAGAGACCTTGGAGCGAGAAATGGAAAAGGTGCAGACGGCAGCCAGCCAGATGTGTGGTCAGCATGTTCCAGGTCTGATGCCCCAACTCCAGGCCAAAGGTGTGGTCCAAGCTGTGAAGGCAATCTGTGCTCTCATGGGCAATGTGGAAACTCAGGACATCACAGAATCTGTGGAAAGTTTTGAGTCCGTTTGTCTGCAGTTTATACCAGCTCCACCAACAGTAATTAACCAATTTCACACTTACATTTTTAATTTGTTTAGCATGGTTGAAATGTCTTTGAAAATCTTGTAACCAGATAAAACTTTTGGTAACCAGACCAAGGAGGACTGCTATGTTCTGGCACTTTTCTCCTACTTTCACCTCACTCATCCATAGAGCTGAGTCCTTGAGAAGCCACCAGTCGTTCAGCTACTCAAGAATTTCCTGATGTTTTATGGAACCTGAATGTACATTAATGTGTTCACAAAAGCTTGCCACTGCTCCCTATCCTGAGCCAGATGAATCCAGTCCATACCACCCCATTCCTCTAAGATCTATCTTAATATATACTTAATATATACATACAAAAAAAACAAACTTTGTGGTCTTAGTCCGCAAGTGAACTATACCTACCGAGCAACTGCCACATGTCGGTGAAGTTAGTGCCAACTTTAGTGGATAGAGGGTGTCATGCGGTCAGCACAACGAATCCCCATGGCCATTAATCTCGGTTTTCTAGACCAGAGCAGCTATCTCAGTTATCCTCTCGATGCTGAGTAGACCCCGTTCCAGACCCACTACTTCCAGGAATCAAACCCAGACTTCTGGATCTGTAGCCAGGAATTCTAATCAATAGACCACAGAGGCAGTCAATATACACTAAAGATATATGAATTGTGTTCAATAGAAAACAGCCTCTAATCTGTGGCCACATAAAACTGAGCATGCTTTATGTACTTAATTGGATCAGTAACTTAAAAATGGTTGTGCATCTTTTGTTGGCTTAAAAAACTGTCTGACTATGCTGTAAGATTAGTTTGATTCCCTGTAAGGGTAGAAATATATTTTGTCCACAATTTCTAGCACATACTAGCCACTTGGCCAGTGGTACTGGGAGCCCTTTTCCTAAAGACAAGGATGATTAGTTCGAAGGTCAAGAATACTTGGGAGTTTTAACGCAGTGTCTAAATATGCCTTCATGTCATAGTGCTCAGACACAGAGGCAAACTTCACTTCTCTGCTAGCTGAAAGAGCATAATGTGTGTTATATATTATTTAAGGTGAAGTTTATTATTGTATATGTGATTCAGGATGGCTTGAGACCTGAGATTGTGAATGAAGATGGGGATTATTCTGTAGTCCGTGTACGTCGGCCACTTGCAGATGTAATTGCCACCAACTGTGATTTGATTCGTGATGCTGTGCATGGTCTCATTGAGACTTACTGCCATGCCTTTAGAGTCGATTTTCAACTCAACTCCAGAGCAGAACTACCAACAAGTGAGTTATTTTATCTGTTGTTTAGAATGGTAGGGATAATGGAGGACATTACTGGAGTAAGCACACTATGTGACTTTCCAAATTCTTATTTATGCCCTCATTTTAAATATCTTAAATAAGAGATCATGAAAAGATTTTAGGTGAACGCAGTTCTTTTTTGTTGTCTGCTGCAACAACATTCATGGCTCATAGTATAAAAGATCATTAACGCCGTCCAGTGTGATTGATAAATGTTGTGTTTTTTAACCTTTCACCCTTTACATGTTTTGGTTGGAGCGACCATCTTCAGAAGGACATATCAGTACATACGGAAACTGCCATTATAATGTCATATATATATATATATATATATATATATAATATTATCCTTTAACAATTACTAAGCTGTTCGTGAATTTGTTGAGACATTTATAAATTGTTATAATTAGTCTGTTTACAAAGTAGTGTTTAAAGAACTTTGTTGAAATGTGGTGTTGCCTGAACAGCTGGACAACTGCACTAAAGAATCATATTCTTCAAATAACGGGACCGTGATGTGGCATACATTCGTCTTCCTTTAAGGAGGAGAAGTATAAAGACATGAACCAAATTGGTTCTTGATTTTAACAAATATATGACATTGTAAGAGTAGTTTCTGTATGTACTTATATGTCTTTCCGAAGATGGTCGCTCCGACCGAAACATGTAAAGGATGAAAGGTTACAAAAATGACAACATTTATCAATCACACTGCACAGTGTTAATGATCTTAATGTGATGGACCAGGATGGATCAATTCAAATTCATGGCTCTGTTTAATAATTCATTGCCAGCATGACGCAGGGCCTTCCTTCAAACATTAATAGTCATTCAATTGGTGAAGTATTTTTTTAATGTTTATGGAATGCAAAAGCCCAATAACATATATCACTGGACTCATCATTTTGATCCTGCTCTGAATGAGTTCATTTTCAGTAATTGAAGATCTATAACTTCATGCGAACTGAGTTTGTATGTGCAGGTACTAAACAGAGCAGCAGTATTCTGGATAGTGTACTGATCCATGTTGGTGGCTTACATCGTCTTCTGTCAGGATGGAACCAGGATGAATTTCAGTTGGTAGCGCAAATCTATCATGGTACTCGGCCTGTTGGACTTCCTGTTCTCTCTCGATCAGCATCTCGCTCCAAGGGATTTTATGATCGTGTGCTGTTTGACTCATGGTAATTTTCTGTTTATTGGGACAAATTAGTTAACAGCATTAATTGTGAATATTGAGTAGAGAAGAATTTGGTAAGAAGCAGTCATTACGTATTTTATGCTGTTTCTGAGTAGCATCTGTTGAGACTGACGAACACCGAGTATCATCTGTTGATACTGACAGACATCGAGTATCATTTGTTGAGACTAACAAACGCTGAGTATCATCTGTTGAGACTGACAGACACTGAGTATCATCTGTTGAGACAAACACCATGCAAAACTGCCGATGTTACAGCTGATAACGTGACTGAGATTTGAAGCAAGTAATTTCTGAATACAAACTACAGCATTATCAGTACAGCACATTACTCATATTCAGTATGTAGTATAAGGGATTTCAAAGTTCATAAATTTTGCAGAATTTTGATATTCGTTCATTGAAAATACAGGTCTGTTGTAGACAGAGCTTTTCTGGCAAGTACGAGATACAGTACACTGCATGTAATTTGTTTGTCATGCTTGCTTCATTAAATGCAGATCATACTGAAAAATTTTCAAGTAAAAATTACTGATCTTAATGAGATGCATATTTATGCCATGACTCTTTTTACTTTCTCATATTCCTGGTTAGAGAGAGTATGAGGGCGAAAAAAAAAACTATCTCAAGTTTGTGATGGGTTTGTACATTTTGAGCACCCCAGAATATGAAGAAATAGTTTCTGAAATACTGGGCTTTTATGTATATATGTCTGCCATGCCAATGCCTGAATCTTGAAAATGCTTCTAATAGTTCCAATTTAATTTCAGTAATTTATGCATCTTAAATTTCATGGAGTCTTATGTTCAAAGTAATACGGTATTTTGACAGAAGCAGAATTTCCGTGGAAAATGCAGTTAAAGCTTCTCCATAATGCATTCAACTTTATTGCATTTTCTATGAAAGTTTTGTGTTGGTTGAAATTTTATGGTGGGTAGAAATAGGTGTTTAAATTTTTTCCCAAAATTACTTGTCCAGAATTAGATGTAAATTGCGAGTAAATATGGTGTGAACTGACTTGTAACATTCTTGCAGGATGAGTATTGAGAGCACAAGTGTGTGTATGTTGCCACGAGAAGCACGTCTTGTATTGGTTTTGTATGGTCGAACAATGCAACCTCCAGAAAACAGTGGGGAGGAACCACGTATAAATGAGGTGGAACTAGGATGGTTTGCCATGCAGTGCTTCAACTTTGAAGGGTAATACTCAGTTGTATGTATGATTTATCATGTGTATGAGATGCCATTGTCTTTATATAGACCTGATTATGATTGGTCAGATGAGGCCGTGTGGATGTGGTACGCTGTGAAGTGTAGTCTAGCCCTGAGTTAGGTAGAGTCATGCCAAGAATAATACATTTTTTCCCCGCTGAAATAATGAAATACACATATCTACCAAATATTCTTTTTACTGTTTTGCATAGCTCACTGGCTTTGGTGTTTTAGTCATTGCAGATATACCGTATTTACGCATGTATAGGCCGCGTGCATGTATAGGCCGCAGCACAATTTTCAGACAGAAATTATAGAAAAAATAATTTTCTTGGAATATTATTTCAGGAGTAGAAATTATTCCGAAATGAATATGATTAAATGAAGTGTGATTTCGAATATAAGCCGCACCCCAGTTTTCCTCTTGAATTTTTGGCAAAAAATGTGCGGCCTATACGTGCATAAATACGGTAATACAAATCTGATATTCTAAAACTAGTCATACTGCACAGACCTAGGAGTAATTCTTTGTTTGTATTTTATTAAATGTTTATCATATTGAACAAATTAAAAACAGAACTTTTATTAAGTCTACTATTCTGTTATATAGATTTCCAGTTACTGTTGTTGCTATATTTATTTTATTTGTATGAAGAACTTACCCCCTTAACACTTTAGGGACTGTAATTGTGATAGGGTGACCAGTATCTGTGTGTCTTGACAGGTCATATGCGAATGATAGCTTTTAAGAAGTCTATGCTTGTGACTTGTATTGGAAGTAATAAGAATATCTTACTGAATCTATTCTTTTGGTTATAAGGTCACAGCTTTTATTTGCAAATACTGAGGGAAATCCTAGTAACGTATATATCATGGCAGTTGAACCAAGTACAGGTTTGTGCAGTAAGCAGAGAGAATTCTGCAACCTATATATCATGGTGGTTGAACCGAATACAGGTTCTTGCAGTGAGCAGAAGGAAGTCTGTGCTACCAACCTGACTGTTGATAACATGAATGAAATTCTGTAAATCTGTGTATTGGAGTAAAGTTACATAGAACACTCAGCACGTCATATTCAAAATACTGACAGAGAAGCAGAATGTCATAGAAGTGAAATTGATGATGTTGACGTTGTAAGATGTCCAGCTAAACAAAACAAGGTTTCCATTGAAAATCTGTTTAATTTCTGAGCTAAAATGCAAATAGCATGACTTTCTTTCCAATAATTTTTGAATTTGGTGTCTCAGACTCATTTGTGAAACCTGGTATATTTATTTGAAGACTTGACTGAATGGGATTGCTTTAAGAGCATGTTTCCTGAGTATGCTACAGATATTTTTATTACAGAGATCAATGGATTTGCACATCAAGTGATTTCCAAATATGGTAAAGGTGATATTTTATCGTCTGGAAAGCAGGACAAATATAACCAGAATTGAAATATTTTGTTGATGACCAGAAATAAGCATAACACTCTGGAAAACTGATTGTTGAAAGATGTACTACTCAACTCCAAAATTTTCTCAGTCTCAGAAGATAAATTCCTTTGAATTATCAGATTTCCCCATTTTTAGAATAATAAAGAACAAATAAAAGGAGACTGCTTCAAAAGGTGCATGATATTGTAACGTGTTTTCGTTACTGAATACGCCGTAGAGATCGTTAACTGGTTTATTGAACAATCTACAACTATCGGCTACACTTAATTATCACAACGTTACGGGTTTCCACAGTTTACAAACCCTACAACAAAATCTCTTAACACAATCTTCACTTGTCTTCACGTACTAATAATGCGGGAGCTATACAAGTCTCCCTGAATTACACACTCCAGATATGACTGGTGATCACTGGTTATCGCACACGCGGCTGTTATGTTTCAACTCGGCGACTGTTACTTTATAACTGACTCGCAGCCACTGTGCAGCTCACTTATATAGCTGCAGTGCTTGCTTGTTGGGTAATGAGTGCCACGTCATCCTGTTACGTCACCGCTGTTGATTCGCCTTGCATAGTTACCCGGTTACGGGACTTGGCTATCCTCGGCTCCGCTCGTGACGTCACCGCGCATAGCTGCCAGGATGCAGGGTGATTACTCGCCTATTACGCGAGCGTTACGTTACCGCTGAGGGGTGGGAGGGGAGCGCTGACTCACCCGCCGCGTCACTGCTGGTGTGGGGGGGCTCGGCTTTGCGCAACATGTCACAATATTTTGGACAAGTTCCTCACCAAATTTCAGGACAATTAAAATATCCAGGAAAAGTTGCAAGTGGCTGCAACCTGTTCACACGGCAAGAATGAACCTATATCGTGTTCTGAATGTAAGAACACAACTGTCTCCTTTATCACAACTTATGTAGCTTACAGTTTAGTAGCTATCTCTGTATCAGGCCATGGAGGCCCATTAGGATTGTGAGATATTGAGGTTCACAGATGGCGGTGAGGTTGTCAGCCTTACATGCCAGGTGCCCTTTACCCTTTACCTGATTTGAGACTGCCCATCAGTCTATATAAAATGGAAATTAATCTAGAGGAGGAGTTTTGCAGTTTACCAGCGTTTTAAGACTTTCAATTCCACCTCCCAGCTCACCATTTTTAACAGTGAATAGGAAACAGCGTCTGTGTATGTCCAAGAAATCACAGAATGTGGCCGAATGGACCATCTAGTGACTGCAGAAGAAATTTCTTACCCAAAATGCTTTGGAAAAGATCAGTTATTAACTTGTCAGAACATACTTGTTAAGGACCAGACTCATTAACAGTACTTTTGGTATGTCTATAAATGATGCTCATTTATAAGAGTGATTTTCTTAACAGTAGGCTCTGCCAAACTGGTTTAAGCCTATTAGAGTGACACCACTTGATGTCAGGGGCTTTGAGTAAAGCTTCATGCTTTAAATGTAACATTAAATGGAATTCTGAGGCCAGTTTCATGTTTTTTTTTTTGTTAGGAAATAATTACTGTAGCTCACTTGTGTTTCCTTGCGTGTATTTCTTATCAGTGTGATGGCACAAGGCAGTTTCCTTCTCCCATTGTGGCCTGCAGTTGCTGACAAGAGACTGGGGCCAGCCCCATCCCCAGGGATACGTCCCCATGGTGATATTGATCCTGTGCTCTGTAAGTGTTCTGTGCTTAGTGTTTTCATACATACTCATACTTTTGACAATTGTAAGCAAGTATTGTAATATTGTATTGTTTGTTTGTTTCTTCTTTACCTTCCTTCTTCTGCTCATTCTTTTGCCCTTGTTTTCTTTATGTTTTTCCTTTTCTTTTCTTTCTTTTTGCCTCTGTTGTACGTTATTAGATCACATTCCCAAAAGATATTTGAGGAAGAACATGAGGAAGGAGGAAGGAGAAGACATAAGATTATTTCAAAACGAGCTGTACAGTGTTATAGTGCAACATGGGTACCAGGAGCAGAAGATAAGAGGAAAATAGAAGCATTGGATGTGACATTTCTGCGGTCACTGTTAGATATCTCACTGAGGAGTAAAGTAGGAAATACTGGTACAAGAGAACAATTAGGAACAGAACAAATGGTGCAAGAGATACTGGGAATCCACAGTTGGACTCAAAGAAGCAAAAGGATATATATCAGGACCCTCTGCCAGAAGAACGAAGGACCTGTTGAAATTAAACAGATCAGTTGAGATGGGTGGTAGGATTACTAACTGGACACTGTCACATAAAAGGACACCTTTTCAAACTCTGACTTACAGATGACCCAACCTGTGAAAAGTGCCTACAAGAAGATGAATCAGCCACACACATCCTGTGTGATTGTTAGGCCATAACTTACTTCAGATTTTGTCACCTGGGTCCTTCATGGAACCAAGTGACTTTTATGATGCCCCCATAAATAAAGTTCCACATTTCACTGGAAGTGTAGAATTAATAAAGGGTTATTTTTTTTTTAAATTCACTTAGTGGGGGGGTGGAGTCCAACTGGGTCCATGGGGGCCACCGATTGGCTTATTGTAGCCTGCCCCCAGTGAATATGATGATTGAGAATTTGGTAGAATGAAGATTGGCAAGGGAAACTGAAGTACTCAGAGAAAACCCACCCCAGCGCCACATTGTCAACCACAAATCCCACTTGACCAGACCTAGGATTGAACCTGGGCTGCCGCAGTGGGAAGCCAGCGACTAACTGTTTGAGCTGTGGTGTNTGTATGCACTGTAAGATGGTCAGAATAAATCATGGACATAAATCAGCGCAACAGGACGCTAAAATATAGCAAAACTGAAGTACTCGGAGAAAACCCACCCCAGTGCCACATTGTCCACCACAAATCCCACTTGACCAGACCCAGGATCGAACCTGGGCTGCCGCGGTGGGAAGCCAGCGACTAACCGCTTGAGCTGTGGTGGGGCCTCCATAATAAAGGGTTAATCCAAAGGGAAGCACAATAGATCATTGAAGGTCACAATGGGAGGGCTGGATTTTATGACCCACCCCTTACACACACACACACACACACATACATACATACAATGGTGGAAGAGATAGAAGGCTCTCAAAGGAAATGACATAATTACATAGAAAGGATTGCCTCTGAACGTTTGCCTGGGTAAGCATTTTTATTACCCAGCTGACAGGTGGGGGCATTGGACACTCAAGAAGATGGGTGCAACAATTTCTTTAGTTTCAGAATGGTTCATGATTTAATCCCTGAATTGTCAGAAGAAAAAGAAGAAGACATTATTAAAGCTTGTGTATTAATATTACTCTGATTGCTTCTTTTATCAGGGGTTGAGTTGCCAGATTTGGGTGGACGTGTGGTTTTTCCATCACAAGTCAACGGAAGTGAGAAGATGAAATCTCAAACATACTCAGGCGCTCCCCATGAATGGTCAAGCCTTGATCCAAATACACAACAGCAACTTTTGAACATCATAGAGCAGGACACTTTCACAATGTGAGTTATAGGTTTGTAGTTTGTAGTTTTGAAAGAATGGCTAGAGCTATTTAAATTAGGATTATAGTGAAAAAATTGGTTTAGTTGAGAAAATTCTCATTCTCATCTAAGGTCTCAAAATTTTCCCAAATTTTTATTTTGATGTGTCCTACACATGCTTAATATTTAACAGCCAGCCAGAATTGTATGGTGCTGTTGTACTGAAACCCATTTTCTGGTACTGCTATGTTTCATTTGTGCTATCATTTTTATTTCCATGTCTGTTGTAAGAATTTATAAATGTTGCTACATATGTCATATGCATTTGATTGTTTCATTCTGGTCCGCCACACTAACAAATTACAAAGACAAAACAACCCCGTCCAGTGTGACTATTGGAGTTTTTACAACTTGAAAACTCAACGCCCTTACATGTTTCGGTCATTATAGACCATCATCAGAGGGAACATCAACACCTTTTTGAAACTACTATCATAATGGGTGTTCTGAGTGTTAAAATACATATACATACAATGTTTGTAATGCACAGTATATACAGAATCCAACTTTTTCACAACTACAGCAGCTTTCTTGGTATATTAAAGTTTTTAAAACTTTGTTATTTAAGTTAAAATTTATAAACCAAGTAGGTTCGTGTCCCTTCTCCTATCGTCTTTCTGATGATGGTCTCTAAGGACTGAAACATGTAAGGGCGTTGAGTTTTCAAGTAGTAAAAACTCCAGTAGTCACACTGGACGGAGTTGTTTTGTCTTTGTCATATGCAGTTTCTATGTTTCTTGTATATGTTTTGTACGGAACTATACTTTTGAGGTTATGTACACAATCTTACCTGTAGTAGCAGAGATTGTATGCACATGAAGATTAAAAGACATTTATATTTAAGATTATAAAAGATTTATATGTTTGGCAACCATCTGGGTTAAGACAGGAATATTTTAATTGAAAGTAAGCATCATTTCTTCAGAAAATTTTATGTCAGATTTGTGTATGTGTAAATCGTATTAAAATTTTGATCTTCTATGACTTTGGTAAGAGGAGTTCACTGAGTAGGTAAAAACCTATATGTTTCTGTTGACATTTCTGTGGGGTCATTTTGTTTTGTAAGAAGAATGCTTTTCTGTAATTTATAATATATAAAAATGCAGATAATTGAAGTTGTGGTTGTGTACTGTGCTAGGCCAGCAGTGGAGGACCGGGAAGTCTTGTGGGAGAAGCGACACTACTTGTTCCACATGCCACAAGCACTGCCAAAGGTTTTGTTGGCTGCTCATAGCTGGGATTGGGCTTGTCTTGGAGATCTTCATGCAATGCTTCATATGTGGAGCCCTATGGAACCTGTCAGTGCCATGCAGTTGCTTTTACCGTGGTAGGTGGACAGCTTCTGCTGCTGCTGCTTTTCCATGTTCTTCCTTTCTTCTCTTCTTGTTTTGCTCCTACTGTTATTGTCCTCTCTCATCCCCTTCCCTTCTTTCTCAGTCTGTGTGTGAATTGCATGTGTCACTTGTATTGTGTAAAAATATGCACTGAAGATTATCCTTCTGTACTATCGGAACCTCATCGATGTTTCTTGCCTCATATCTTTTCTTGCCTATCCCAGTGTCTTTTTTCTTTGTTCTGTTTTCCATCTCCAGAAATGTGAAGCTTTTGGAGGTATAAAAGTACATAACTAGCCCCCTTTTCATCTCACTCTTTGAAAGCTCTAACATTTGAATCTTACCTGGGATACTAGATATCCTGACCAGGCTCCTATTATGATTTCCCTTGCCCTCTCCTGACAGGTGCTGGGTTAGTACCTTGATGAAGACCATGGCTGCTTCTGTCCAAATCCTTTACAGTTCAATATTTATCAGTCATGCCATCATTTGATGCTGTGTGTGTGGTGGTAACGGCATCATAAAATAAACCACAAACAAGAAATTTCAACATCTGTTCTGTCTAATTGCAGTTTCCCGGATCTTGATGTTCGTCATATGGCTGTGAAGTGGTTGCGGTCACTAGGGAGCGATGAATTGGTGGATTATCTGCCACAGTTGGTACAAGCTTTAAAACATGAGACATGGGAGGCTTCACCATTGGCTTATTTTTTACTGGAGCGAGCACTTACGTCACCACGTGTTGCTCACCATCTGTACTGGCTCCTGGCTCAAGCACTTCCGGGGGAGTTCCCACAGGTACAGTTTTAAAACCAGTGTTCATATATATTCTGGAGTATTTTGCATTATGTATTGTGGTGATTGCAGATTCGTTATTGAAGTATGGACTAGATTTGATGTGTTGAAAGTCATACTGTGAGTTTGGGAGATAGCTTGGTCAGTGAGAAGGAATCATTTTTATTGCTAGTGGGGTGGACTAATTCCCTTGTACTATGGCCACTTCTGGCCTATTGTACCAGCCCAGATAATAGGTGAGGGTGATTGTGGAGAAATTGGTGGAATGAAGATTGGCAGGAGAAACCGAAGTACTCGGAGAAAACCTGCCCCAGCACCACTTCATCCACCAAAAATGCCACTTGACCAGACCCAGGATCAAACCCTGGCCGCTGTGGTGGGAAGCCAGCGACTAACCACTTGAGCTATGGTGCTGTCATGAAGGGAGCCATTAGAAATCACTTGATTTTTATATTGTGAAATAACTTACATGTAAACTGGTTGAGATGAGAGTGGGAATAGCACCTAATGAAGTCTACTTGGAGACAGTGACAGAACAACATAAAGTATGGGTTTGACATTCTCATAGTGTGGACTCTAGTAAGTAGTGCCTTGCATTACTTGTTAACTACTATGTTAACATCGGTTAACACTATATCTACACGGTGCCACATCCCAGAAGACTGCTTTCATCATAGTCACCACCGTGAAACCCTCAAATCTTACGTTGATTGTCTTTGTTCTGAGCTCATACGATTCCTTACCATATTTTAGGTTAGGAAAATACTTAAAATTTAAAATTTTGTGAAGCAAGTGGTCCCTTTTTGTTATATTAGCAGAATTCATCAGAGTCTGCTCCAGAGGATGATGTTGGCATAGGAGAATCCCGTTATCACCGTCGGCTACAGCTGATGCTCCGAGCTTTGTTTGCAATATCTGGAGAAGCACTCAGAGGAAGGTTCTTAGCCCAGCAGTTGCTTGTGAAGGTGATGAGTTTTCTTTGAAGACAATATTTACATAAATTCTAAATGTTTCCAGCGATGACAGTAAGGCTGGGGCCACACGAGCGCACAAAGTACATCTGTTGCCACGAACGTACTTTATGACGAACGTTGCTTAGGACACCACACAGTTGCAGAATGTGATGTGTAGTTTTTTGTCTGCAAAGATTCTTGTCACAGTTGATGTTTTTAATTGTAATAAGGTTACAAATTGTTCTTAATATTGTTTAAAATGAATGATGTCCTAGTGTCAGGAAATATCTTTTCAAACTGTGTCCCATGTCCACATTCAAATCCCAGTTGTCTTGAAATGGTGTCTTTTCTAGTCTGATAAAAAACATATAATTAAACTTCGTTCTCTTTTCACTGTAGAATATGTATGAAATAGCAGGCAATGTGAAAGCAAGTAAAGAATCTCTTCGACTGAAGGTTCTGACACGTGACTTGGAACAATTGCATCATTCATTAGAGGAAGCACCCACATGTCTGCCATTGAGTCCAGGCCTTGAAGTACGAGGCGTGCAAGTGCGTACCTGTTCGTACTTCCCTTCGTACACATTGCCACTGAAAATCAACTTCCTCAGCACTGAAACTGGCATCATACCAGCCATTTTTAAGGTGCGTAAATATACTCAGCCTTTCATAATTAAGATAAAGATGTGATTAATTAAACAAGTAAGGAAATACCACTCACTGTATTATAATTAATGTTAGTTCCTCAGAACTCTAGCCGTGGTAGACAGGTCATACCATCTCTGGTGGAGCTGGGGGAGCAGTCTTATCAGCTTACATCAGCATGGGTACTACCAGTTTGGAATTAGTGTCTTGGAGTGTGGTCAGGTGTATAGTACGTTGTGTTGCTTGTTAGTTGGTACCAGTCATAGCGATTGTATTACGTGGTGTTCATGTCACTATCATGCCACACCAGCAATCACATGGAACAATTCATAGTGAGGCCAGTGATGTAATAGCTAATGTTTTCTGCTCGGGGAGTAGCTCTGAATGTACAGCTTTGCGTGCTCCACAACAACGTTTACCTTTCCACGCAGCTAAAGTTATGAGGCACATAACTATATATACATCTTGAGAAGTATTTGTCTGAAATTGATAATCATGAAGCAGAGTTGTCACTGTGTCTGAGTAACACTCCATGATGGTATGTAGGTGAGTTGAGATAAAGTTCCTTTACAATTTCAAATTTGCATTGTATTTTGGAAGGTAACGACACGATAATGTCAGATTTTTTTAATTTCATGGTGTTAGATCATATGGTATAAATGAGAGGTTATAAAAGGTTTTATCCTGTTTGTATAATATATATTGATCACAGTACACCATCAACACAAAATTGTTTGTTTCAAATAGAAAACAGTCAACTCATAACGTGTTTCAGTCTTATAAGACCATCTTCAGGTGGATGTTATACACATGAAATGTTCAGAAAACTGTTGAAACTGGAAGCAGTTAATATGATAATTATGTTTTCACAGTAGATCTGTGTTACAGTATCTTTTTAATGGACTCAACAGAGTAGGTGTCAACCTTCCTTTCTTTCATGTGAAGATGGAGACATCCCATTTCTGAAATATTGCGTTCCTTAAAATAGCCTACCAGTGGACAGTTAAAAACTGAACAGTCCTCAGTGTTAAGCACCATCACCAGGGCCCTTATTTCATTGCATTGCGATATGATTCAACTGTCATTATGATGATGAGGTTCAGGCTGTGAACACAACAGCTTCTGCACTAGAGATGCTAACAGAATTGTTTTTACAGCAGTTAAGAGTTTTGTAATACACTTGCCTTCCAGGTTGGAGAGGACTTACAGCAGGACATGCTCACTATTCAGATGGTTCGTATCATGGATAAGCTTTGGCTTAAGGAAGGGATCGACCTCAAGATGGTGACTTTCTCATGTGTACCTACAGGTCACAAACGAGGTATGTAGTTGAGATTTGCTTGTCAATCAGACATGCACTAGTCTTTAGATGATTCTTGGTTTATTTCAGTTTTTCCATTATAAAGCACTCGGTGGTAGGAAGGAAGAAGACATTAATTATTCTACATATTCTATTTAGTTTGGGGAGTGGGAATTCACTAATCAATTCTCAGAGGTGCAGTACTTAGTGTACACACCAAATCATGAAAGTTTCCACCAGAACACATGTGAGCTCAACAGTGTTGCATTGCTTTAATTACCTTTTATGCTTCCTTACTGCTATCACGGTTCTCTGAGTTACATGAGTTGATATGAAATTTGGCAAGTGTGTTTGGTAGCACATGTAAATTTGAATAGGCTTTTTAACATATGACACAAAACAAGATGAAGTTCAGTCTTTGCATACATGATATGACATAAGTTGGAATTTAAAAAAAATGTAACTGTATGTTTATTCTCTTGCAGAGCAAAGGCAGGTTCAGGTAATTTTACAGTGTTTTATTGCAATGTTCAGTTGTCTGTTTTGGTAGAAATATTGGAAATCATATTGTCACGTGTTGGGGGTATAACGCGACAAATAACTTCACGCCTTAGTGGATATAGCGAATTTTATTCCACATTTGCTCTTACAATCACACAATTTACAGATTCACAATTACTGCTATCTGCAGTATCACAAATACTACACTGCAAATGCCAGAATACAACTGCCTGGTTGCTGGCTAACTCGGAACTCTCCGCTGGCTAGATTGAGAACTGTTGATCACACACTCTGACTCATAGGCTTGCTCGGAACTAACTTGGAACTAACTGTGAATAGTCTTCGCTGCTCCGTATCTAGCCCCGTTCCGGACGACACAGAAAACAGCCATGTAATAGGCACCATTGTTATGTGGTGCCGTGTTGCTAGCAATGCTGTCTGTAGTTGTTTACTGCTGCCTAGCAACCGCGGTATCCCTTGGTGATGTCACTGCTGTTGACTCGCGTTGCATAGCTGCCAGGATGCTGGGACTCGGCTAACTTCGGCTCTGCTCGGCGCGTCACGGCTGGCGGGGAGAGGCATCATATATAGTGCAACACGTCACACTATCATATTATATCTTTGATTGTGCCCAGCCTGCATAAAAGGTTGGGCACACCTGCACTAAAGTATGCTACTATACTCACCCGAATGGAAGGCAGTTCCAACTGTAAGAAATGTGTTTGTACAGGAAACATGTCTTCACAGAAAAGTAATTTTATGCTGTTACTATAAATGTGTGAAAGAAACTATTTGAAAACGTTATACATGACAGTCTTTGAGTTTACCATCTTCAGGTCACTAACCTTTATTCAGTTCCACAAGTGTCACCATATTCACAATTTCTATTGCCTCTCAACTTAAATATCTTAACAATTTCCATCTGCTTTCTCACATGCATTCTTCGCACTGTCTGCTACTTAAACGATTTTCCTGGGGAGTGAAGTGCGACCGGCGGGTAAGGCTGACAACCTTACTGCCATCTTTGAGCCGCGATTGTCAAGGTAACGTGGAACCCTTAACGACTCACAACCCTATGGGCCTTCACGGCTTGTTACAGGGATAGCTTTACATTTTTTTTTTTACTTTTACAAAATATCATTCAGGCTGTCCGTCTGTTGTATCGGATATGCAGCACTTTTTAAATCCATTGAATATCATTTTTGGAGAGGTATGTTGCCACAGTCTTGACCTACTGACACAATGGTTCCCTCCCAAGCTTTTTTATTCTCCCAGTTGGTATCAGAACATGGTCCCCTGCCAAGAGTCCTTCAGAATTTTCTCAATCAGTGAAAGGTTTATCTTCTACAACATCTAGAACCTGTAGTTGTGAGGTCATCCTTGTAGGTATGGCACTTAAATGCATCTGACACAAGCATTCCTCATTTTCTCAACAATAGTCATGGTCTCTTGGTCTAGATAACTTGTAACCAAGTTCTTCATCAGTTCATCATCCACCCCTTTGTTTAACCCTTCAACTTTGCAGGATAATGCTTCATGGGATCTTCAGGTTTGTTTAACATTATTACATCTGTAACCTCATTTATTAAGGTGGCATGCTGTTTCAGCAGTGCGTACTTGAATCGGGATATCTGGTGTGCGTCTATGTTATTTCTTAAACATGTCATAATGTAATGTTTTTTATTTATAGGGATGATAGAGATGGTGACAGATGCAGAAACACTGAGGAAAATCCAAGTAGAACTTGGTCTGACAGGTTCATTCAAGGACAGGTCAATAGCTGAGTGGCTTGCAAAGCATAACCCTTCTGCTCTAGAATATGAAAGGGCTGTAGAGAATTTCACAGGTATGCACTTATACATAACTGAATATAACTTTGTACGACAGGATTGAAGAGAATCAGTACTAAGTCATCTTTCCGTATAATAATTTTATGTTTTCGTTGTGTTTGCAGCTTCTTGCGCAGGATATAGTGTTGCCACATATATTTTAGGGATCTGTGACAGGCACAATGATAACATCATGCTCAAAACATCTGGTCATCTATTTCATATTGATTTTGGAAAATTCTTGGGAGATGCACAGATGTTTGGAAATTTTAAAAGGTAATAGTTGTAAACAAGCTTATTTTTAGATGTACATACTATTTTCAAGAATTAAAAATCAGTAATTATGACTACACCATGACAATATTTGAATGCTTAGGGAAGAGGAAGGTGGTAAGCCTGTGGCTGTTTAGGAGGCATTGCAGTCATGAGATTGGAGAGAGAGTAGAAGTTCATTAAACCTTTGAGCTGCAGTATAAAGGGCTGAAATGGCAGAGAAGAGTAACTCAACTTTTAAAAAGTACAACTGAAAAATATTTAATGAAGAATCTGACAGTTGCATTGGCCATTGTTCTTTTGGAAAAGCTATTGAAAAGTCATTAGCTGCCACTTCAGGATTAACATAACCAGTAAGGGGAGTTGGTGCCACTCAAGAATCAAATAATGTACATCCTGAATGCAAGTTAAATGCTCTGTCACTGAATTATGAATGCTTGGTACCTGTGAGCTAAGGTGAGGTAAAGTTGTCCCTGTGTGTAACTAATTAAATACTATGCCATGAAGGCGTATGGGAGAGTGGATGTATAGATCCACCTTTTCTTGACCTTGGCAGTAGCTGGAGGTGAGTGGTCAGGTTCACGCCCCTGCTGCTCTTTCCCTGTGGAAAGAGCCCCCGGTACCCATTGAATAAGAGGCTGGGTGAGCCTCACAGCTGGTGTGGACGATTTGGAGAAGAAAAAATTGTGACCCTACCAGGACTCAAACTCCCACCCCTTGGTTATCCAGCCTATAGGCAATCGCTATACCAACTGTGATACCCAGTTCACACGTGTGAGCTAAATTCTCCAAGGTAAAGGGATTTTATATATTGTTATTTTAACACTTTGGCAGTTACTTTATGAAGGATGGGTTGTACAAGTAGAATGTTATATAATGTAGCATATTTCTGGAGAGTGAAGTTGATATTGTGTGGCTGTGGACCAAATAACAGGATGAATAATAACAGCTTCAGTCTTCAGTATGAATTCAAAGAATATATGAAGTCAAAACTGATTTGAGCCTATAACTACAGTAATTCTGTCCACAACACAGAACCAATCTTAGAATTGTGCAGTGGAAAATTATCTCATGTTTAGTGTGCTGTAAGGAGAAAGAAGGTGACGTGTGCAAAATAATAATCCAGAACACGAGATATTTCTCAAAAGCAGAGGGAAAATGTGTCATGTTGATTAGAAGATTTGCTACTGGCCAAATTCTATTTTAGATTAAATTACCAACACTTAAAAACAAATTTTTCATGATTTATTGTTCTATACCAAATACAGAGATTAAGTATATGTGTTGCAGAATATTTTGTGATTACAATGTTTTCTACATGCAGTACTCTGTAGGGCCTCCTCTGTGGTCTAGTACTCAAGAGTTCTTGGCTACAGATCCAGAGGTTCCAGGGTCTGTTCCCTGCACTACCAGATTTTCTGAGAAGTAGTGGGTCTGGAACGGGGTCCACTCAGTCTCATGAGGATAATTGAGAAGCTATTTCAAGGAAACAGCGGCTCTGGTTTAGAAAACTGAGATTAACGGCTGTGGGGATCTGTTGTGCTAACCACGCAACATCCTCTATCTGTAAAACTTGGCAGTAACTTTGCTGACAAGCAGTGGTTGCTCGGTTGGTATGCTTCGCTTGCAGGCTAAAAGCCATGGAGTTGGAGAAAATACTGGTAAAACTAGATGAAAGCTCACATTATAATGTCTAAGCATCATTATGGCTCAGACTGGATTTTTTTGTTGCCTGTTTCTGGCCTGCAGGCTATATTTTTTCACCTTTGGTTGAAACTTGTGATGCTATTAATAATCAGTCATCCACCCACCTATCTACATGTTCACTCCAGTGCTGTGAAGGACAGCAAGTGTAAGTAGAAAGTGTAACAGAAACATTTAGTTATTTGTCAGCTGTTATGTTTTACAAGATAAAAGCTTTCAAGTCGAGTACATGTTGGGAGATAATGTCTAAGGTATGATAACTGTAAAGTATACAGTAGTTGATGGTATGTAATGAAGTGTATCTTCAGGGATGGTGTTCTTTACCATTTAATGAATGTTGGTAATTGGTTTCTGTGTACTTAGGGATCGGACACCATTTGTTTTGACGTCAGATATGGCATATGTAATCAACGGTGGTGACAAACCGTCAGCCAAGTTCCATCATTTTGTGGATCTGTGTTGCACGGCGTTTAATGTAGTACGTCGTCATGGCAGCCTGCTCCTTAATCTGTTTGGTCTGGTAAGAACAGATAATTTTTTAATGAAACCAGCTACAAATTAGTTCAGTTTTATGGATGGATTGTTTTTAGAGACTTTATGAATTGAGATCCAGTGAACTGTTGATTGAATGTAGAAATGGGGGGAGGTCAGATTAAAAATGATGAATAATCCAAATACTGCCATCTAATGAAATCTAAAACCATTTCCTTGAACCTGAGTAGTGTTTGGTGCAAACCTCAAAACTGAATGATCAGTATTTTGGGACCTTGTTCAGATGTCCTCCTGCTCGTCCAGAGAGGAAGGAGAGAAAAAGTCTCGGGGCTAGAAGAAGGGAACGGGAAAGAGGAAAATGTACCCAACCCTTTTGGCTAGAGTGCAGAGAACCTGAGTCAAGATGCCAAGTTCACAATTTCATTTTAAATACAAACTAGAAAGAATTGAAAACAGTATTAATATATTGTTCTGTCTGATTGCTTCTAGATGGGATCTTCAGGTATTCCAGGTGTAACACATGATACAGTCCGCTATGTACAGAAGGCATTGTTACCAGAATTATCCAATCCTGAAGCAGCAGCCACTTTTGCAAGAATGATCGAGAGTTCATTACGTTCATGGTTTACTCAGTTCAACTTCTTCCTTCACAATTTGGCTCAGTTGCGATTTACTGGTGACCATAATGATGGCAATGTCCTCAGTTTTGTTCCTCGTACATACACGTAAGTAAACACTATAAGAAATACCATATTTACGCATGTATAGGTCGCACATTTTTTGCCAAAAATTCAAGAGGAAAACTGGGGTGCGGCTTATATTCGAAATATTCAAAATCACACTTCATATAAAAAAAATTATATTCATAATTAGTAATACAGGGTGTAATACTCCTGAAATAATATTCCAAGAAAATTATTTTTTCTATAATTTCTGTCTGAAAATTGTGCTGCGGCCTATACACGCACGCAGCCTATACATGTGTAAATACGGTAAGTTGACATTTTCAGAGTTTCTGATTGCGTCTATGGGTAAGGTAAATTTTTTAAATATTTAATAGGCTGATTGGATTTTATAGTTAATATAGAATGTTGACATCTGTCACATTCATCATGTTCATGCTTTTAATGGCTGTGACTTGCGTTGCTTATCTGATTCAGTTTACAGTGCAGTTCTGTGATTAAGGTTTTCCTTAGTTCTCAGTTTCCCTAGCACAATGTTAAATTTCCTCCATGATAGGAACCAGCTCTTGTGAGCATGAACTCCCAAGTCCTATAAAATACTGCCAAGTTCTTGAACAGCTGCACAACTGGTGGCTTTTCAAGAAGGGTTCAGCTCCATGAAGTTAGATATTGGTACACCTTCACAAGTCTGGGGTACCAGTCACCATGGTTCCTAAAATATTCAGTATTGTGCTTAAAATTTTCTTTATATTATATTATCAATAGTACATAACCCTTCTTTATTTCCTTTCATCTTTTCGTCATTATTATTTGTTCTTCCCTTTTTATTTGTCCATTCTGTTGTCATTCCTCTCCCCCCTTCATTTCTCTTTCACCACATTGAGGCAGTTCCTTGATCCACTCTTTCACACCTCCTATGGTTATATCTCCTCCTCTTTCTTCCTTGTTCCTTTTCTATCCCTTTCATTTGTCCATCCTATCATCATTGATCTCCCCATATCCTATTAACAGTGCTTTAGGTTTTCTCCAAACACAAAGGAAACTGGCCATTAGTTATATGCATATCCCTTTATTAATAAAAGCGAGCAAATTTCTTATTATTATTATTAGAGAGGGTGGGTTTCCCCATGTACTTAGACCAGTTATTGGTCCATTGTGTGTCCCCCTTTAATTTCTACTGTCCCCATAACCTACCGGCACTGGTGCGTGCTATCAGCCCCGTTTAGCCAACGAGGTCGGCTGTTGGTACCTGTTATTCCCCCCATCTACCAGAGGCATTGGAAACTACTTGGGCAGGAAATTGTTGCCTAATTAATTTTGTTCAGAGGTCTCCTAGAGGCATGATCTTTTACATGCCGTAAATCTATGACACGGGACCCACGGCTTAAAGTCCCTCCCAGAGGACTTGTTCCCTGAATTTTTCTGCCCTTAAAAATTCTACGACCTCCGCCAGGTTTGAACCCCTGTACCTTGAGTCGTGAGGTGGGAACGTTACCCCTAGACTACGGAGGCCGCTAAGCAAATTTACTCATATCCATCCTTTCACTATTTTGTCATGTATATATTTCCTTAGTTTCTCCATCTTGTCTTCAGTGTCCCTAATGGCCACTTAACATAATTTTTTATTTGAGTTTTTCACAGCAATGATTGTTCAGGTTGAAGTCTTCTGGGTTGTGATGCTTTAACCCTGAAGATGGAGGCAACATGTTCTTCCAAAATGCCAGTATCTTCCTACAAGACTAGATAGTATTACAACCAAGAAGACCTCAGTGTAGTCATATTTGATTTCATCAGGGGAATCCCATTGTCTTCCATATGCGATACATGTTGATACTAATGCATTTTAATTTAACCAATTTCCTTGTAATGTGTCTTTCTGTATTTTCTGATTTCTAATTATACACACATGGTACTTAACAAAACTTCAATTCCTTTTTCAGAATGCAGCAGGAAGGACGTATACTAAGCGTAGGTGTGTATGGCTACCAGAAGAGATACGACCCAGAGAAGTATTACGTGTATATTGTGAAAGTAGAACGGGCCAATCAACCTGATCCTACGTACTTGTTTCGCTCATACAAAGAGTTCTGTGAATTTCATCAAAAACTTTGTCTCCTCTTTCCATTGGCTAAGTGCTACAGGTAAGCGAGCTAACTCTTGTATTTCTCAGCTTATTACTTGCATATTGTACGTACTATTTTTGTTTTTTTCCCCCTTAACACTTTCCCATGTCTGAAACAGTGGAATGCAGTAAAATTAAATTTCCCCTCCATGTTTAACATACTGAAGCGTAGTGTAAAAAGCACTTAAATTAACTGATTGATCTGATAACGTAAGTAGACAAAAATAACTCTGTGGCCTGTAGTCTGTAAGTGAGCTATACTGTCCGAGTGACCACTACTTGTTGAAATTAGTGCCAACTTTTGCAGATAGAGCGTGTCATGTGGTCAGTGCAACAGATCCCTGTGGCCCAACATAAGTAGACAGTGAGTTAAATGTTAATGGCAAAGGATTAACTAGCATACAGTACAGTAGTTTGGAGTAAGGAGTTGGGACTTGGACACCCTTAACACTATGACAGTTCATGCATGATCTGTTCTGCATACCCATTAAAGAACCTGAACCTAAAATGTTTGTGGTAGTTTGCTTATAGGGATCTCTTGATACTCAGTGAGGTCTGAAATGACTGTATCAGAGTCCCAGAAAGGATTTAACAGTGTCACAAGATAAGCAAAAGGGCCACTAGCTCACTTCCGGGTACAGGTTCTTGTACAGCTGATAGTTACTAATGTGATCATGAAATCAGAACCTAAATATTCATTATTTTGTTCATGAAGGCGCGCCATTGAACCATATCCTGTTGTAGCTCAGTTCAACCCACATCTTCGCAGCCCGTTCCCTAAAGCCTAGCTCAGTATCCTCCTATTTACGTCTATGCTCCCCATGTAGTACACTTTTCCTTGAGATTCCTTCTACTCATCCGCTTCATAACTTGTACTCTTCACCAAGTATAATTAGAATGATCAAGTCAAGGAGGATGAGGTGGGCAGGGCATGTAGCATGAATGGGGGAGAAGAGGAAATCATATAGGATATTGGTGGGAAATCCAGAAGGAAAGAGACCACTGGGAAGACCAAGGCATAGGTTGGTGGACAATATTAAAACGGATCTTAGATAGATAGACTGGGATGGTATAAATTGAATTGATCTGGCTCAGGATAGGGACCAGTGGAGGGCTATTGTGAACACGGTAAAGAACCTTCAGGTTCCATAAAATGCTGGGAAATTCTTGAGTAGCTGCACAGTTGGTGGCTTCTCAAGAAGGGCTCAGCTCC
>NW_019725012.1:108528-119408 GCF_002891405.2 Cryptotermes secundus | reverse complement strand
GTTCCTTTTCTATCCCTTTCATTTGTCCATCCTATCATCATTGATCTCCCCATATCCTATTAACAGTGCTTTAGGTTTTCTCCAAACACAAAGGAAACTGGCCATTAGTTATATGCATATCCCTTTATTAATAAAAGCGAGCAAATTTCTTATTATTATTATTAGAGAGGGTGGGTTTCCCCATGTACTTAGACCAGTTATTGGTCCATTGTGTGTCCCCCTTTAATTTCTACTGTCCCCATAACCTACCGGCACTGGTGCGTGCTATCAGCCCCGTTTAGCCAACGAGGTCGGCTGTTGGTACCTGTTATTCCCCCCATCTACCAGAGGCATTGGAAACTACTTGGGCAGGAAATTGTTGCCTAATTAATTTTGTTCAGAGGTCTCCTAGAGGCATGATCTTTTACATGCCGTAAATCTATGACACGGGACCCACGGCTTAAAGTCCCTCCCAGAGGACTTGTTCCCTGAATTTTTCTGCCCTTAAAAATTCTACGACCTCCGCCAGGTTTGAACCCCTGTACCTTGAGTCGTGAGGTGGGAACGTTACCCCTAGACTACGGAGGCCGCTAAGCAAATTTACTCATATCCATCCTTTCACTATTTTGTCATGTATATATTTCCTTAGTTTCTCCATCTTGTCTTCAGTGTCCCTAATGGCCACTTAACATAATTTTTTATTTGAGTTTTTCACAGCAATGATTGTTCAGGTTGAAGTCTTCTGGGTTGTGATGCTTTAACCCTGAAGATGGAGGCAACATGTTCTTCCAAAATGCCAGTATCTTCCTACAAGACTAGATAGTATTACAACCAAGAAGACCTCAGTGTAGTCATATTTGATTTCATCAGGGGAATCCCATTGTCTTCCATATGCGATACATGTTGATACTAATGCATTTTAATTTAACCAATTTCCTTGTAATGTGTCTTTCTGTATTTTCTGATTTCTAATTATACACACATGGTACTTAACAAAACTTCAATTCCTTTTTCAGAATGCAGCAGGAAGGACGTATACTAAGCGTAGGTGTGTATGGCTACCAGAAGAGATACGACCCAGAGAAGTATTACGTGTATATTGTGAAAGTAGAACGGGCCAATCAACCTGATCCTACGTACTTGTTTCGCTCATACAAAGAGTTCTGTGAATTTCATCAAAAACTTTGTCTCCTCTTTCCATTGGCTAAGTGCTACAGGTAAGCGAGCTAACTCTTGTATTTCTCAGCTTATTACTTGCATATTGTACGTACTATTTTTGTTTTTTTTTTCCCCTTAACACTTTCCCATGTCTGAAACAGTGGAATGCAGTAAAATTAAATTTCCCCTCCATGTTTAACATACTGAAGCGTAGTGTAAAAAGCACTTAAATTAACTGATTGATCTGATAACGTAAGTAGACAAAAATAACTCTGTGGCCTGTAGTCTGTAAGTGAGCTATACTGTCCGAGTGACCACTACTTGTTGAAATTAGTGCCAACTTTTGCAGATAGAGCGTGTCATGTGGTCAGTGCAACAGATCCCTGTGGCCCAACATAAGTAGACAGTGAGTTAAATGTTAATGGCAAAGGATTAACTAGCATACAGTACAGTAGTTTGGAGTAAGGAGTTGGGACTTGGACACCCTTAACACTATGACAGTTCATGCATGATCTGTTCTGCATACCCATTAAAGAACCTGAACCTAAAATGTTTGTGGTAGTTTGCTTATAGGGATCTCTTGATACTCAGTGAGGTCTGAAATGACTGTATCAGAGTCCCAGAAAGGATTTAACAGTGTCACAAGATAAGCAAAAGGGCCACTAGCTCACTTCCGGGTACAGGTTCTTGTACAGCTGATAGTTACTAATGTGATCATGAAATCAGAACCTAAATATTCATTATTTTGTTCATGAAGGCGCGCCATTGAACCATATCCTGTTGTAGCTCAGTTCAACCCACATCTTCGCAGCCCGTTCCCTAAAGCCTAGCTCAGTATCCTCCTATTTACGTCTATGCTCCCCATGTAGTACACTTTTCCTTGAGATTCCTTCTACTCATCCGCTTCATAACTTGTACTCTTCACCAAGTATAATTAGAATGATCAAGTCAAGGAGGATGAGGTGGGCAAGGCATGTAGCATGAATGGGGGAGAACAGGAAAGCATATAGGATATTGGTGGGAAATCCAGAAGGAAAGAGACCACTGGGAAGACCAAGGCATAGGTTGGTGGACAATATTAAAACGGATCTTAGATAGATAGACTGGGATGGTATAAATTGAATTGATCTGGCTCAGGATAGGGACCAGTGGAGGGCTATTGTGAACACGGTAAAGAACCTTCAGGTTCCATAAAATGCTGGGAAATTCTTGAGTAGCTGCACAGTTGGTGGCTTCTCAAGAAGGGCTCAGCTCCATGAGTGAGTGATTCTACTTATCATGCTCTTTGCATCTTTCTTAATTCTTGATAATGAAGTCATAATTACATATGCAAGCACCCATCACTGGGCTTTTGTTTGTGAGGTTACAGGCATGGAGATTTTCATTATTGTACTTCATCTCATAACTAATGAAGACATAAATGAACCTTACTTAGTATAAATCAGCGTGGCAGCTACTTCTTAGCTCTAAACATGTAACATGAATGATGCTATTGAATAAAGTTACGTTAGACTTTCATTATTGAGTGGGTTACCTCAGTGGTAATGCATCTGATTCCTATTGGATTCTTATCTTGACCACAACTTGCTGTACTCTGCAGTTTCTCTCATTAATGGTGAATGCTAGGATAGCAGTAGTGTAACTACTCACTCTCCAGTTCACTCTTTAAAGCCATCTTTACATCTTGTAGGGTGTGACACACCATAGATTGTTACTGACATTTTGGAGGAACTTGCTGCTTCCACCTTCAGGGTCAGTTTTCTTCCTGAAGGTATAGGCAGCAGATTTCTCCAAATGTTGGAAATAAACTACCAGAAGACATGGGTTTACAGTCCAGAAGGTAGTATACATAAGAATCACCACTGTGACAACCTCAAATCTTACATTCATGCATCTGTTTCAGTGCTTAGTTAATGAATGAAGGATTAATCAGTTTTTAAGGGCCCCCATACTCAACACAGTTTGGCCTTCCATTCAGCCTGCACAGTTGAAGACTGAAAGGCAAAACTGATGTGTGTGGTGTGGCTGGCTGGCCAATCGTTTGGACTGTTGGCCTGTAGGAACCCCATCAGTCCGTCAGTTCTACCTGCAGGACCGTAGCATGTGACGTGTGTGATTCAGCAATATAGCCTGGAAGACCGTGACTGTGGCATGAAGCATGCCGGTTTATCTGCGCGTGTATGGGGAAGGAACGGGAGAGGGCAAACTTTGAAAGTTTTGCCTGTAAGGTCGATCAGAAGGCCAAACTGTGTGTGTATGGGGGGCCTAAGACATCACTGTTGCCCGTGTAGTACAAACATGGGTCATTTGGCTCCACTCTATTAGTGTAATAAATTCCCTTCAGGATTCGATGAATTACCTCTTCTCATATGTACTCTCAATATGTACCCACAGACCGAAGCGCTGTTACCAGAAACACCATGTTTCGTCTTTGGTTGATTGTCTTATGATTCTGACTCTGATTCATCCTGCTCTAAAACATGCAACGGAAGTGGTGTTTTCAGTTTGAGAGAAGCTGAGCTTCTGTCAGTTTGTTTGAGAGATGTATTGTTATTATCAGTTAGTGTGAGTGAAGTTGAACTGTCATCATGTGTCGTTGGAAGTTGTGGTGGGTTTACCTTCTGCAGAATACCTTTAGAGACAGGAACTCTGCTTTTTGGCTTCATACTCTGCCCCAAATAGTCCGGAGGCTTTTTGACCTCCACAGGTTTAATTTGTTTGTCTGGTTTGGCTAGTGGATTTTTAATGGGTGCATATGGAGCTTCCAGTCTGTTTCCATCCGCATCTTCTTCCTCATTATGTGATAGCTGTGATTGTCCCACAGTTGCAAATGGAGGTGGAATTTTTGATGAACTCATTTGCATTGAATTATGAGTTGGTTTGTTATGTTTCTCCTGTTTGGAAAGTGGATTCTTGGTAAGTGAAAATAGGGATTTTATCTTGTTTCCATCTGATGACTTTTTTTTGTGACTTGATGGCTGAGTCTGTCCCACGGAGGGATATTGTAGTGAATTAGTATGTACTGAATTATGTTCTGTGGGCATGGAAAGTGGGTTTTTACTAGATGCAGACTTGGTTTTTGTTCCATCTTCAAATTTGCGGTTGTGTCGTGATGGTTCCTCAGGTGGACTTTCTATTGAAGAAGCTGGAGGTTTCTTCCATAAATCAGTCTTAGACTTATGCAACAATGATGGATGTGTTGGTAGTTGTTCTGAAGATAGTGATATCTGTGATTTATATGATGAACTGCCTGCAATTATGTTGTGTGACAGAGATAACAGAGGTGCTGAACTTGATACTTCAGTAGGTTGACTTCGGTATACGCCATATAATGATTCTAGTTCGCTGCTGCTGTTAGTTGCTTTCATATTCATTTGAGTGCGAAACCAACGAATCTTAAGTCCCATGATGAGAGATATGACCAACAGAATCACGGACAGTGTGGTCAACACCAGGACATCAGTTTCATCTGCAACTGTGGTAAACATTTATTATATTCAACAGTCAGAATATATGCCAGAAAGGACAGTGCTCTTAAAGGAAGGTTGTAGTAATTTTAATATCACCTGTTATCCTGAGAGTTAGGGTATCGATTCTTCTGTCACCGTATATTTGGTATAATTGATTCTCTTGAGTTTCAGAAACATGAGTGAGAACTGCATGAATTTTTGTAATTTTGTTTGTGACGTCGTAACTTGTATACACAAATGGGATCACCAATAAATTGTTAAAATGTTATCTTCTAGAAAACTAAATCTATACTATGCCCTCCCACCACCAAATATTTGGCACTGGGATAAGATTTTATGTTTTCTTTTCCACAATGTTATATCTGTCTGCATATTTTGTCTCTGAAACTGATTAGCAGATTTTGACAAAATTTGGTATTTGGCGTATGTACTGGAAATAATTTGCTGCAGTGTATGAATATGTTTAAGAAAATACAAGGGAAAATGTTTGACTGCATAGAATGATCACTTTTTCAACAAGAGATTCAAATCTGTAACAAACACACATCAAGGAATTGAAGTATTCAGGACTACAGAGGATTCTAATGTGGATCCTGTGTTTAGTAATGGCAATGTGTAGATATGAGCTGTACTGCTGATATAATGGAGGTCCTTATTTTCTCCATCATCAAGATCAAGTGACTTACCCAATAGCACATACTGGTACCTATAGTACAAATGCAATGGTTGGTTGGAACTGCCATGGTTGGTATGTGAGGCACTAGCCAATGGAAAGGGGAACAGAAAGATAAACTTTAAAGGGCCATTGCTTATGTGAACTTGTCCAAGTGTGAAGAATGCTACTGGCATTAGTGGTGCATAGGATGCTGAAATTATGTGTGTTAGTAGGTTTTAAATAAACATAATTTGTTAACATTTTACAAAATACAAGAGAGAGAGAGAGAGAGAGAGAAAGACAAAATGAAAAATCAATGTGTTAGCTGTGGAAAAATCTATATTTGGCTTTCAGTTTGGTGGTAATGACTTAAAGATCATTTTAAATTTTGTACGAAGTAAATCATTCTATAAAACTTTTCTTTTATATGTAAACAGTTACAGTTGTGAAAATGTGAACCTTTGTGACAGCTTACAGCATGAACATAAACTTAATTTATTCTTGTGGAAATTATTTACAGAATTGGAACAGTAAATTGTGTAATTATAGTTCCTGGTGGCCAAACCATATAGATTGAAGCATTTGAAAGAAAGTGGCATTGTAAATTCTTCACAGAATTTCTTACTGTAGAACAGTTTTGTTTCATATACACAGTGTGTTGAGGTTCTGTTAGGACTTTGTTTGTTAAAAATACATGAATTATTTTCAAAATTTCACTCTTTATATTCAAAATAGTCTCCTTCTGAATCAATACATAGCTGGAATTTATTGAAAAGTTTTCAGAAACAGTCACTGTACTCCTTTTGTGGTATCACATTTAAAACTGTGGTAGATTCCCTTTGGATGTCCTGGATGGTGTTGTGACGGTCTCCTTTCATTGCCAACTTAACTTTTGGGATCAACCAGAGATCTGCTGGAGCCAAATCTGGTGAATATGGAGGATCAAGGACTGTGATCCTTTTTCTGGCCCAAAAATTGAGCACAATCTTTGATTTGTGGGGTGGGGCATTGTGGAGGAGCAACCAGGAATCTTGCTCTCGATATTCAGGTCAAATTCTATGAATTCTTGCCCACAAACGATTGAGGACTCCGAGATAATAATCAAATTCACAGTGACCTTCTGGCAGAAATTCCTTGTGAATGATTCCTTTGGCGTCGAAGAAAATGGTTAGCAGTGTCTTTATTTGACTCTTGCATGCACACTTTCTTTGGTTTCGGCTTCTTTGGGCTCAACCACGCTTCACTCTGCTGCGTTGTGAGAGGCTCATATTGAAAACACCATGTCTTATCACCAGTAACAATCGATTTTGTAAATTTTGTATCACTTTGGTCTGACTGTAACATGTCTTTGCCGTGTTCCACTTTGGCATGTTTTTCATCGCCTGACAGTGCATGTGGTACAAACCACGCCCAGACCTTCCATTTGCGCAAATCCTCAGACAAAATTTGATGCACAGTACTTTTTGGTATTCCCAAAAGCTCCTCGATGAGTCTTGCAGAAACACATCTGTCTGATGCAAGGATTTCGGTCACTTTTTTCACATTTTCTTCAGTGCGACTCTCTTGGCTTTGATGCACGTGGAACGTCTTCATTGTCCTCCCTACCGTCATGAAATACAGCATATTATCGAGAAATGTTCGAGCGACTCAAGCAATCACTACCGTACACACTTTTCATCATTTCATATGCTTCTCCAGCTGTTTTGCCTAACTGCAAACAAAATTTGATGTTGGCTCTCTGTTCAACCGCCATTTTCCGATGAGCATCAGAACAGTACTGTTACATTCAAGATCAGAACACATGATGCAGCTATGTTTGCGCTTTGAAATTATAGACAGCCACAGCTGAAATTTCAAGAATCTTAATGCCACAACTCGCCAACAGATGGCATTGCAGGGCAAAATTAAAAAAAATTGAGTCCCAACAGATCCTGGACACACTGTGTATGTAACTATTGTTAGCTGTAGGGAATTCATTCCTACATGTTGTGTTGTTGGGAATTACTGTAAACACTGGAAGTAGCTCCTTGAAAAGGCTATTGAACTGGGTAGAAGACATCTACCCATATCTAACTTCATTTACAGCTCTGATTATATATTGGTAATAATCATCATGAGTACATAAAATCAATACAAAGTCCGTCGAGTGTAACGATGTTTTTTAGGTCACTTCTTTCTCACTCTTGCCTTACATGTTTCGGTTTTAGTAAAACCGAAACATGTAAGGCAAGAGTGAGAAAGAAGTGACCTAAATTGTTACACTCGACGGACTTTGTATTGATTTTATGTATAATAGTGTAACGGACCAAAATGAAACAATTTAAAACAATTAAAAAAAAATCATGAGTACAATTTTGATATAAGGTCATAAAAATTAATTATATAAAAATGATGTTTATGTTTCCATGTCCGTGGGGACAATTTTAAGGACATAAAGACATTATCGTAGAAGTCTATGGTATAATGTTTTCATGTTAACAGACACTTAATTTTATATACATAAATTTTTAGTACATCCCAGTTGACGTTATCCTATATGTAATACTTTAATTTTCCACAAAACAAATATCATTTTGACATCATACATAAATATATATAGCATATAATCCTTCCTATTTCAAGACAAAAGTACAGTCTGCTTGAGCAGTTGAGGTACACGGTTGTCAACTGAAAAGATTATAATGCAGATTTCATTCCAGTTGGGTATAAATGTGGTACACAGCAGAAATCCGTGGCAACATACCTTCAAGCATTTTGTGACACGTAGATATCCTGTCAGGACTGCACTGTTCTTTCTGTTCAGGTTCTTTAATCAATATGGTATATTGAGTTGTATGTGTGCACACACGAGCATTGAGCCATGATCAGTGAATTATCAGTTCCCCACTGTAACATCAGTCACGTTATATGAGACACCAGTCAGTAATTCTATTGATTCAGATAAGCAGACCCCTCCCGTCTTCATACACATTACTTCATACTAGGTCCAGGAATCTTACATGATCACAAGTGATGATGTGTAATCAGGAGAGATAAGATTAAGGGCAGAGAGTAGGCAAGGGGTTTAAATCTCGCCACCATTGTATGTGATGATTCAGTTCTATTTATATTTTCCTTTGTATTAATCTGATAACATTTTAAAGCATGCCTTGTAATGTATGGGTTTATGACATTCAGTGTTATTTGAGTGATAAGGCTGTTGTTGATATTGTACTTATAGCATAAAGAAAATTACCTGCACACACAATCCCCACTTACAGCTCTGAATTGAGAAACATCGCTTTATGCAAGCATATTCTTAAATTCTGGTAATGTATGAGTTATGCAATGTTAATTATTGAATTAGTTATTGTCATGGAAAATATTAGGACATATGGCTTCTTCACTGGTTCTCCTACACCTCTCACCCCTACTAGACTTCTGTGATATAATCTGTTTTGGTTAATGCATGTATATTGCTGTTTCGGTAAAGTATGCATATTGTAATTAGTTGTTAACCTTGTAAAGCACTGTGGATGTTATATGTTTCACCTGCTTTAGCATCAAATTCTCTGCAAATTGCCACCCACTGATTGTATTTATGTGTTTTATGTTGTTCTGAGAACAAACACCAATTATTACTCTTAAATAATATTAGCCAGTTCTTTGTAATGGAGATCCATTGTATTTTCTGTGAAGTGAGAAATTAATTGTTCATAATATTTGGTTGAATTTCAGGCATAAATGGGGTAATTTAATGTAATGGAAGGTCCACAAGGCAGATTGTGTGAAGTCTTTTGTATTGTATGATAACTGCTCTATCTGCTGGCCATTTCTTGAATTGTTTATGAAAAGTCAGAGAGAGTTGCATACCTGAACTTTGAATTGATGCTGATAGAAAAGTTACAGGTCTTCATATTTGAAAAGAAGAGAGGACTTTCTTTCCATCTTTTTATAAGCAATTTTTTTAGAACTCAGGGGGCAGGGCATCATGAGAAATTGCTGCTGGGTCAAACTATTATATTCTCTATTATACAGGTTACCATATTGTCATCAAACTAACCTCTGCTTTAAGCAGCATTGAATCTCTGTTTGGTAATTTTGGGGCTTAATATCATGTACCTTGGAACACAAATTCTTCTTTCAAGCCTTGAGAACTTAACAGTCTTCAATCCACATTTCATTGAGGTACTCTTGCTGCAAGCCTTCTATAATAGTCACCTGTACATGTTGAAAGATAAATTAGAATTCAGATGTTTCTTAGTCTTTTGAAGGATAATGTAGCCATGCTTTCCCTGCATCCAGGTCAGATGTTCAAATCATTTGGCTGTTCATCCATGACTCTGCCTATATAAAACAGTTAAACAGAAGGGGAGCCTTGAGCTGGATGCAGTGAGGTATTCCATATTAGTCACATGACTGCATAAAGATGCCGTTTAAGAGGACAAGCATGAATAAAAGTGTACCATATAACCAGTCTTTCTGGATTTGGATACTTTCCCCCATACACCTCACTGTTGTCCAAGAGTTAGATTTGATTTAAATAAATATTTATGTATCAGCATTTTCATTTCAGTAGCGCAGTTATTTTAAGTGACTGTGTAGTGTTGATGTAGTTTGGTCATTGTTAAAGTGACATGGGGAAAAGTCTTTGTTTTTTGTTTTTTTTTTTGAAATTCTAACCTCATTTTATGTGGCTGTTGCGAGTTCTACTGTTGATTTAAATTTGAGTTTCACAGTTTGCTGACATTTTTGGTTTTAACTGTTGGAGTCATGGTTATATTGAATGTGTCACATAAAGCATGACAGAAGTGTCTGTTTAAATTATTCCTATATCCCATTACAAGGTCTTTATGCTTGTGGAACTATTATACACTTATTTCAGAATGTTCGAAATGGGCCAGTGATGCTTGTTATAATGTTATTTTGGTGTAAACAGTTGTATGTCTTTATTACCTACAGTTTGCCCAGTGGATTGTCTGTAGGAAGATCCAACATTAAGCAAGTTGCTGAACGGCGACGTGTGGATATTGAACGTTTCTTGAACACACTGTTTCTTATGGCAGATGAGATTTCTCATTCTGATATTGTCTATACTTTCTTCCATCCTCTTCTGAGGGACCAACAGGAGGCAAATATCAATGCAACCAAGGTTAAAGGTAATTCTGTGTGTATGATTAGAAATACAGTACTACCCTTCAATTAATTTTGTTTCTGATAGCAAAATTGAAGTTTTGCTGCTGCTATAATACCACTACCTGGCTTTGAGCATGATTCTGGGGAAACTAAATTCAAATTTTCACAAATTGTTTCTTAACTTCCATTTAATGTTATTATCTCACCTCGATCTCACAAGTTGCTGCCCTCTAAGAAATTTCCCTACCACAGTCTTGTAAGGATTTCTTTCCCCTTCTGAGTGATATATTCAATCAATTGAAATTTCATGCCCTTGATAGAAGTGAACTGTACAAATATCAGTTCCTTCTA
Organism: Cryptotermes secundus; assembly: GCF_002891405.2. NCBI lineage: Eukaryota > Metazoa > Arthropoda > Insecta > Blattodea > Kalotermitidae > Cryptotermes > Cryptotermes secundus. Next base: position 108,680 of record NW_019725012.1, on the reverse strand, counting down.
TATACGTTCTTTGGTAGTGCAGTAACCTCCATTTCCCTAACCACTTTCTGTTCAGGTACTTGCAATTTAAACTCTTCTTTCATCTTTCAGTCTTATGTGTTCTCTTTTCAGTTCTGTCCTCTCTTTGTGATGTCATCCATTGCTTGCTAAAT
>NW_019725012.1:102298-105317 GCF_002891405.2 Cryptotermes secundus | reverse complement strand
CTGTGAAGTGAGAAATTAATTGTTCATAATATTTGGTTGAATTTCAGGCATAAATGGGGTAATTTAATGTAATGGAAGGTCCACAAGGCAGATTGTGTGAAGTCTTTTGTATTGTATGATAACTGCTCTATCTGCTGGCCATTTCTTGAATTGTTTATGAAAAGTCAGAGAGAGTTGCATACCTGAACTTTGAATTGATGCTGATAGAAAAGTTACAGGTCTTCATATTTGAAAAGAAGAGAGGACTTTCTTTCCATCTTTTTATAAGCAATTTTTTTAGAACTCAGGGGGCAGGGCATCATGAGAAATTGCTGCTGGGTCAAACTATTATATTCTCTATTATACAGGTTACCATATTGTCATCAAACTAACCTCTGCTTTAAGCAGCATTGAATCTCTGTTTGGTAATTTTGGGGCTTAATATCATGTACCTTGGAACACAAATTCTTCTTTCAAGCCTTGAGAACTTAACAGTCTTCAATCCACATTTCATTGAGGTACTCTTGCTGCAAGCCTTCTATAATAGTCACCTGTACATGTTGAAAGATAAATTAGAATTCAGATGTTTCTTAGTCTTTTGAAGGATAATGTAGCCATGCTTTCCCTGCATCCAGGTCAGATGTTCAAATCATTTGGCTGTTCATCCATGACTCTGCCTATATAAAACAGTTAAACAGAAGGGGAGCCTTGAGCTGGATGCAGTGAGGTATTCCATATTAGTCACATGACTGCATAAAGATGCCGTTTAAGAGGACAAGCATGAATAAAAGTGTACCATATAACCAGTCTTTCTGGATTTGGATACTTTCCCCCATACACCTCACTGTTGTCCAAGAGTTAGATTTGATTTAAATAAATATTTATGTATCAGCATTTTCATTTCAGTAGCGCAGTTATTTTAAGTGACTGTATAGTGTTGATGTAGTTTGGTCATTGTTAAAGTGACATGGGGAAAAGTCTTTGTTTTTTGTTTTTTTTTTTGAAATTCTAACCTCATTTTATGTGGCTGTTGCGAGTTCTACTGTTGATTTAAATTTGAGTTTCACAGTTTGCTGACATTTTTGGTTTTAACTGTTGGAGTCATGGTTATATTGAATGTGTCACATAAAGCATGACAGAAGTGTCTGTTTAAATTATTCCTATATCCCATTACAAGGTCTTTATGCTTGTGGAACTATTATAGACACTTATTTCAGAATGTTCGAAATGGGCCAGTGATGCCTGTTATATTGTTATTTTGGTGTAAACAGTTGTATGTCTTTATTACCTACAGTTTGCCCAGTGGATTGTCTGTAGGAAGATCCAACATTAAGCAAGTTGCTGAACGGCGACGTGTGGATATTGAACGTTTCTTGAACACACTGTTTCTTATGGCAGATGAGATTTCTCATTCTGATATTGTCTATACTTTCTTCCATCCTCTTCTGAGGGACCAACAGGAGGCAAATATCAATGCAACCAAGGTTAAAGGTAATTCTGTGTGTATGATTAGAAATACAGTACTACCCTTCAATTAATTTTGTTTCTGACATCAAAATTGAAGTTTTTCTGCTGCTATAATACCACTACCTGGCTTTGAGCATGATTCTTGGGAAACTAAATTCAAATTTTCACAAATTGTTTCTTAACTTCCATTTAATGTTATTATCTCACCTCGATCTCACAAGTTGCTGCCCTCTAAGAAATTTCCCTACCACAGTCTTGTAAGGATTTCTTTCCCCTTCTGAGTGATATATTCAATCAATTGAAATTTCATGCCCTTGATAGAAGTGAACTGTACAAATATCAGTTCCTTCTATATACGTTCTTTGGTAGTGCAGTAACCTCCATTTCCCTAACCACTTTCTGTTCAGGTACTTGCAATTTAAACTCTTCTTTCATCTTTCAGTCTTATGTGTTCTCTTTTCAGTTCTTTCCTCTCTTTGTGATGTCATCCATTGCTTGCTAAATCGTCAGGTTTGAGCCACTCTGTTTACAGTTTGAGTTCTAATGCTATACTCGATATTCTTCTTTCATCCTTTTTAATTGCACTGCATTCTAGATTAGTTAAAAAACACCTTGTTCCAACCTTTGCACTACTAGTCTTTACTTCTACATTATTTCTTCTGGTCTTCTTCCCCTTGACCTACATCATATGGGGTATGGGCTATAAATCTTGGGCTGGTGGCCAAGTTTTAACTGTTAATGGTAATAGTATCGAAAGAATGTGTATATAGAAATTAATATTGTTCAAATTTTCATTCCACTTGTTTGTGGCTGAAAGGAAACATTTTTTAAATAAACATTTTTTAAAATATTGACATACAGTAATTTGAACTGTACATGAAATTTTGTTGGGGTTATTAAATCAAGGATGAAATGGGTAGGATGCATGAGAGAAATGAGAAATATACATAAAACTTCAGAAGACCACATCAAGGGAGAGATCGCTTGAGAGATGGGAAATTTTTATATAACTGGATCTTACACAAACAGGTTGTGAAGGTGTAGACTTGATTAAAAAGGCTGAGGATAAGATCTGATGCTAAAACAGTGATGAATCTTTGGTTTTCATAAGAGCAGGGAATTGACTGACTAGCGAGGTATTATCAGGTCTTACAAGAAGACCCACTTATTGGGGGGAGGGGGTATTTTGATTGTTATTTTGACAAATGAGATCACCTCTGTAATTCAGTTCGGTGTAAAACTTCATATAAATTTTTTGTTGTTTTTATGCTTTTTTTAACACAGAACCACGAGCTCAGAGGATATCAAACCATGAATCACGTGTTTGTGGCCAGTTAAGATTGTCTCTACATTACCAAAGAGGGACACTAATGGTAATGGTACACCATGCCCGTAGTCTCTCAACAGTATCAGCAGGACAGGAACCATCACCCTACGTAAAGGTGTATCTCCTCCCTGATCAGTCCAAGGTTACCAAGAGGAAGACAAAGGTTGTACGTAGAAACTGTCATCCTACCTTCATGGAGATGGTGAGTGAGTACTGTGGATTTCAAATGGTTTTTGTGCAAGAGAG